>NW_023637606.1:7692666-7992666 GCF_015220235.1 Choloepus didactylus
ATTGAATCTTACTATAAGTTGCCTACATTTTTTCCAATAGTAAAGTCACACACGATCAAGCACATGCTCTTACTGTTAGCTATCATTTCAGAAATAACCCTGAAGCAGGAAAGTAAAAGTTATCTCAGGATTGTGCCCCATGAAACCCCATCTTCTCTAGAGAATATTTCCAAATACTGGATTTCCAAACTGGTTTTAAAATTAATATCTTCTCATAGAAACCCTACAATCCAAAATGTCATGTCTAAGGCCCTGCTAACCAATGGTTTATTCAGCAACTCACAGATGAAATAGCAAAGTCCCAAAGGGAAGAATCAGTGGTTCTGTTTCCATTTGCTCATTTGTGATTAAAGCAGATATCTAAAGGAAAACAATCTTCAGCTTGATGGTGGGAACAAAGAATCAATATCTGTTTCTCATATTTTTGATTCCCTGGAGGTTTGGCACTTAAAAATATTCACTGATAGTTTGGAATTTTGAGATATGAATCATTATTGGATTAACAGGTTAACTGATAAATCAACCAAAGAAAGATTTTATCTCCCAAATAAAAATTCCATGGAAGAACTAGCAGCCTTTGTTAGTTTGAGAAATCTGGACATGAAATGATTTTAAATTCTAAATTGTGATTCAGTCCATAAGACAAGATTGAATTTCCTTTTCTCTTCCTCTATTTTTCTTTTTCTGTTTTAGTTTTTTATGAAACTCTCCCAAAGTTTAATACAGTATTAGATGTTCCACTAAAAGGAAAAGATTGTCTTCCTAAAAATTTCATATCATGGATGCAATGCCCCAATTTAAAATCTTGTTTCTAGTTCTATGGCACATCCTTGGAAGGGATGAAAACATGCAGAAGGGTACCCAATTGTAGAATCTGTATTTCTTCTCCTTTGTTGCTGTGAAGCAAGGAAGGGTAATCAGTATTCAACAGATTTTTTTATTCCTTTCGTATGCTGTATGAAGTACTGTATATACTCTGGGGATCAGAAATGAGTGAGATTCAAAACTTTCCCTACAATCACCATACCTGGATTGACCAGAGAATTGAAATGGCAGGTTCAGTTGACCAGGTGCCTTGTGTCTAGAGTCTTACTTCCATGAATCATACCTGGCCTCACCCATTTTTAGACCAAGACCTGGTAAAAATTACATTGAAAGGCTGTGCTTTTCTTCTTTACTGGGGTGATTATGCAGATAAAATTAATTAAGTTACATCGGTCACTTTGCTCAGAGCCAGGAACTAGAAAACCCTCCGTATGGGTCACGATTTCATGATTAATTTCATCCCCCTCCTACTCTTCACTGCCCTCATGATTATTTGGAGTGAACATGGGCCAGTTTTGGGAGCCTCGTTTCCTGCTGTGGTGTGACAATACTTATGGAAGGTAGGAGCAGAGATGGGGGAAAGCAAAATTCTGAACGAGGCTTCTGAAATCCCCTCTAGAACCAAGAACAAAAACTCCATAATCCTGTGAGCTGATAATGGCATTTGAGGACCACCCACATGGCTTTCTCAATGGTTACACTCATACTGATGATGAGGTAGCAATATTCCCAACAGTTCCACTAAATTTAATGTCTCTCATGACACTTAATGAGCTGCATCTTGTTTCTGCTGGGGTAAGACTGAGGAATGTGTGTGTGAAGCCACTATTTGTCTGGAAGAGAGAAAAGCCTAAGGCTGTGTCCTTAGGACTGACAGAAAGACTCAGGCATGGGCCCTCCTGAGGCAGATGACAAGTCTGGGAGGAGAGAACTCCCATGGAGCCAACTGGCCTAGGACCAGCAATCTGAAGTGTTGCAGGACACAGGTCAATTATTTATTGTTGTGTGGCTTTATAGCTCAATTCACAGAGCAGATAATTAGCTGCACTGGTTGATGTTATCCAAGTCTCTGAGGACTTCTTTCTAATAATGGAACAGGAGGAGGAGAAATGTCAATTTTCTCACTGGATCTGGGCCTGCCCTCTTTCAGATGGAAGCTGGCATTTACTACAAAATTGACTTCCATGTAGCAGTGATATTAATATAAAATTCAGACTCTAATTTAAAGAATCAACCTATGACTTTTGATGTTTCAAGTAATTTAGGAAGAATAAGAGCTTCCATACCAATCACCTGACACTATTTATATTTTATTCAAAAATTTTTCTCTATGGATTACTAACTGCTTATTTTTCTTTCTATATATCTTTTACATGGTTTGGGATCTTATGCATTGAGATGAATCATTTTGCTAATTTGAATGAGAATACAATTCTATTTTTTTATCATTGAATACACAGCCATGTTAGAAAATAATTATATTTTGCACAATTATTTGAAACTCTTCGCTTTTCTTAAATATTGCAGGTTTCTTCAAGCTGCAGGAAAGCTGTTGGGTGGGGTTATAGTTACATCAACACCGGAGCAGTGGAGGATATTCTTCCAACCTAACTCACATGATGGTTACCATGATTCAGTTCCTTGTGGGCTAAAGGGCAGATGATTCCTGGGGTTCCTTCCCACCTGGGTCTCTGTGGGAGATCTCATAACATAGCTGGCTTTCATCTGAGCACACAGGCAAGAAAGCAATCACCTGCCAGAAAGATGTAATTCAGATTCTTTTCAAGTCTTGTAGAGCCATAGTCCCAGAAGTAATATGACATTTCTTTTTTCATAGTCATTTGATTTGAGTCACTATGACCAGCTCACAGTCAAGAGGAGGGATTTAAGAAAGGGGATGAACATGAGGTGGCAGGGGAGGGGGTATGGGGAGAATCTTATATGCTGCCCACCAAACAACCTCATCATCTATCAGAACAGTTGCTCTAAAATGCAACAAGACCTTGGAGATGTCTCTCTGATTTCCAGCATAATCTCCAACCCATATCACCATAATGCACTGGGCAAAAAATCCTGAGAAGGAACTGGTACATGCAGAACCCCCTCTGTATTTGTTCCACTGCAGACCTCAACATGATGCATTTTCCATGCAGTCAGAAGACTCACCTTTGTTAACCTAAACCAGCAGAGTCACTCCATCAACATCAGGCAATACTGCAGCCATTCCACCTGCCCAATTCATCAAATATCTCAGAGGCTGTAATTTCTGTTAAGCTAAAAAGGCTTACTTTTATTCAAAATGTTTACCCTTTAGAATTTTAGTTTCATAAATCTTGATGTCTTTCATAAAGGTGGTTTTGACTGATATTATTTTAGTGTTGTTAATAGATCTGCCTAGTGAGGAACTCTGTGATTGGTTTGTCAATTACCAATTAGAAGAAAACCTAAATATGTAAACTGAATGAGAATTGATATGGAGAAAAGAATGCTATTTACATGATAAAAATTAGGTAAAAGTTGGAGAGTAACAATTTAGAGATCAAAAACCTGATGGCAAGTGTGAAGATGAATTAAAGGCTGAGAGGCCATGCACTGAGACATTTTAGAATGCTGGAGCTATAGTGAGTACCCATTCTGAGTTCCTGCCAAAGGAAAGATGTATGAAAAGTAAAGAGTTTGGGGTTTATTTTTCTAGGTTCTAAAATAAACACCATGCAGTGGATTGGCTTTATACCAGGAATTTATTGGCTCAGAAGGCTAGAAGGCTTGCTTCCTCCTAAGTTGGTTTTCTTGCTTTCTGCCAACTTTTGTCTTTTCTTGGCTTTTCTATCAAATGACAATGAACACAGCAATGTATTCTCTTTATTCTCTTTCTCCTCTGGATTTTGTTGACTTCTGTCTTCTGGCTGTCCCCAAGGCTGTTATTGCCATTTGACTTTCACTCTACTTATAAAGGAACTTCAATAATCTGTGGTGAAACCCATATTGACTCAGTTGAACCACACATTAACTGAAGTAACAATTGATATCTGTTTTATAATAAGTTTATACCACCAAAGGGGACCAAGGCCAAAAACATATCCAAACTGGGGTACATGATTCAAACAACCACCTAATGTAAAAAGAAAAATTTGCTTTTTGATTTTCTCAATTCCTGTTCATTTCTTGGATGTCCTTGAGGAAACAGATACTACTACAGGTTTTCAGTATATATTTGGAAGTCCAATTGAGGAATTTCTATCCAAATTTTTAATCCTTGTGTTATTCATAGGACTTTTCAAAATAAAAACATTTTAGTACTTCTATTATTCATGCACCTAAAATTAGATAGTACATAGTACATCCCTCTGAATGACCCTAATAAGAAAAGCATGCAAATCATGTATTTTTATTCACAGCAATTCTTAGATTTTTGTATGGAGTATCCAGTGGAAAGTAGGATGGAAAATGCTGACTATAAATTAGACCATGTGACTTCATATTTTCTTGTGCAACAATGGATAACTTATTCATCATTTTGTAAGTAGATATGGGATACAGCTCTGCCTTCACACCACTAGCCTTTGAGTACAGAAACAAATGGTATTTAGCACCTGCAATTATACTGCTCTTGTTCTAATTGTGTAAAGGTTAAATTATAATGGTCTTCAGGCACCCAGGTTAAACATATATAAGTTCAAACAAATTATGTGAATGGAATGATCCTTAGAGTAAATGATCACAATGAAGTTATCTATATTTAATGGGTTCTTACCATGTGCATACATTTCTTTTCCTAAAGTGATGTCAGTGAAACTAAGTATGATTGGTAATGAAACATACAGGAATTGAAAGCTATATAAAATGCCCTACTCCACAGCTATGCTCCTGCAACCCCAAAAGACAGCCAAAGGAGCAATATTCAGAAAAGCGGTATGAAGATAAAGCAAAGTAATGAAAAATACTGTGACCCAAGAGGCATATTTGAATTTCCGGATATTTGTTTTTACTGTCTTGTCTCATCTACAAACTTGAAAATATGGCAAAGTGTTGAGATTATGATGTTCTCCTCAGTATCTTCCCCAAGGCCCTCTTGGTGTCTGTGTTCCTCAGGCTGTAGATGGAGGGGTTCAACATGGGCGTGACCAACAGGTACATCACTGAGGTCACTGCACTCTTCCTGGGTGAATGTGAGTAAACTGAACTCAGGTTCACTCCCAGCCCTGTCCCATAAAATAAGCAAACAACTGGGAGCTACAAGTGGAAAAAGCTTTATACTTCCCACCTGAAATTGGGACTCTCAGAATGGATGAAACAATTCTAGTGTAAGAAAAAAGAATCCCTGATAATGGAATTGCAGCAAAGATGGCACTAATAAAATGCATTAATATGTTACTGAACGAGGTGTCAGAACAGGCAAGTTTGGGGAGTTGAGGAGAGTCACAGAAGAGATGAGGAATCTCCACATCTGAGCAAAACATTAGTTGTGACACCATTAAGCAGTGCACCTGGGAGCCCAAAAGACTGATGATAAAAGACAGTAAAACCAGCAGGCCATACAGCCAGGGGTTCATGATAACTGTATAGTGGAGGGCATGACAGATTGCCACAAACCTGTCATAAGCCATCAAGTCAGAATAAGACTATTCAAACAGCCAAAAAGGTTGAAAAAGACAACTGTATCAGGCAATCTGTAGAAGAGATGACTCCTCTGTGAGTGTGGATATCCATAACCATCTTTGGGACTGTGGTAGAGGTGAAATTGAAGTCATCCAAGGACAGGTTGAAGAGGAAGAAGTACATGGGGGTGTGGAGGTGGGAGTCAGAGCTGACAGCATGATTAGTAGGTTCCCCAGCACAGTGACCAGGTACAAGGATAAAAACAGCCCAAACAGGAAGGGATGTAGTTTTGGGTCAACTGAGAGCCCTAAGTGGATGAAGTCTGAGACACTGGTTCCTCAAAGCCAAGCCATATTTAAAAAAGAAAAGAAGGTTTTGTTATAATTACACATACACTCATCAATGTGTCATTATTTCCAATTCAAGTAATTAATAGACAAATATTCACCCTTGAGGAACACATACCCTGGTACCTTAGCAATATTTCTCAGTTGTTAAAAACTCATTCTTCTTAGTATCACTTTTCATTACATTATTTTCTGTTCACCTGTTTCTCTAGACACCCACTTAGAGACACTGGGTGCAAGAATATCAACTTGAAAATATTCATGAATGCAGTTAAATATCTGTTTTCTTCTGTTGAAGAAACATAAGGAATAAGAAATATTCTCTTTTTAAGGAAAAAATGGTCTATTTAAAGGACATTAGGAAACAGTCAAAGGTTCTTTATTTTATCAAAATGACATGAAATAAATACTTTTGATTTTGGGCAATTGTATTCATACCTTATATAACTATGCAATAAATAGTCTAATGCCATTTTATTGATGTTTGACTCCTGATAGCATTTAAGGCTCACCATCAACATTGCTTCCACCCCACATAGGGTTATTGTGATAAGAAATCCTGGTGCTCTCTTCTTTAGCATTAGCCAGAGATTTAAGCCACACAAGAAAAGTCCCAGCATGAGGACTCTGAGTACAGTCTCACCCACTAACCAGAATAGAAACACAAGTCCCACCTCTTATCTTTCTTCCTCAAGCCAGTTTCAGAGAAGACTTGGAGGCCTATCCTGCTGTACACCAACAACTACCTTACACAAGTTATAATGTTTCCACAATCTTAGTGTGTGTGCACATGTGTGTGTCCATAATCTGTCATGAAATCTGAACCATGTTTTGTGTGGTGGTCCATTCTCTGGCTTTAAAAGAGTCAGAGAAACCTAGAATCTGACAATATGATTCTATACTAAAGGCAAGTGAATTTAAGTGGTTGATATTTATAGGTAATACTTTAACCTGCATAAGGAATTTGTTGGAAGAAATTAAGTAAACTGTTATAGACAGAATACTGTGTGTGGTACCATTTTGTGGTTGATACTTATAAATACCCTAGTTCTGTTAAAATATATGGAAGCTGAAGCTATAGTCTAGAACAAACAAAATCAGAAAGCCTACATAGGAAGCTCTTGGTGATCTTAAGTACATCTAGAGCTAAGAACTATTGCCCTAGAAAAATGCCAGGTTCTTAATAAATGGTCCATTAATTTTACCTACTATCATTATCAAGAATACCCATGCACCATATTAAAATGCAAACATTTAAAATATTTGTTTCATATGTTACAGTGTCTTAAAAGATTGCCAATAACATTTGATTTTTCCTACTATTCCTACATTTCCATTTTACTTGTAATTATGTCCTCTAAGACATCACTGTCTTGAATGTGGTTGGTACATTTACCTGATACTGTTTCTATAATGTTAGCAATGAGTTAAGTATTGATAGTTTTCTTATAAATTTACCTAAATTTCTTTTACTTGTCATGTCCCTACAAAACATTCTAATTAGCAACATTGTGTTTTTTAAGAAATTTTATTTTGAAGTAAATTCAAACTTACAGGAACAGTTGCAAAAACAGTTCAAATCCCATACATAAAACCCCAGCATACCCCAACCCCCCTCCCATGATACCCCAATCCACCACCTTTAACATCCTGTCACACCACCATTTCTTTCTTTCCCTCCTCTCCCCTCCCTCCCTCTCTCCCTATCTGTCATCGATCATATTGCTCTGTCCTCTGAACATATGAGAGCAAGCTGCATGCATCTTTGAACAAACACTATAATTCATATATCTTTCCCATGGACAAGAACATTCTTTTATGCAATCCGTTAAGCACAGCTAAGAAGATCAAGAAATTCAACATTGATACAAAGCTTACATTCTATATTTCCTTTTTTTCCCCCTTATGCCCCATCTGTGTCCCTTTCAGCCTCCTCTCCCATCATCAGATCCCATCCAGGATCATCCTTGGTATTTAATTGTCATCTATTTAGACTGTCTTTTTTTTTTCAATTGTGGAAACATATATACAGCCTAAATCTTCCCATTCCACCCCCTCCCTTGCATTCCATTAGTGGGATTAATCACATTTAGGATGTTGCAGTGCTATCACGTTCCCACCATCCATTTCTAGAAGTTTCCCTTCACCCCAAACAGAAACCTGACACTCATTTCTTAACTCCCCATTGCCCCTTCCCCCACTTCTCAGAACCCCTACTCTACATTTCATGTCTATGGCCATATTCTCTGATACTTTCTTTGTGTTTAGCATGGGGCTTAAATTTAACACCTTAAATCTATAACAATCTTGTTTTTCTTTGATAGCGACTTAACTTCAATATGACACATAAACTATGTTCCTTTACTCCTTCATTCCCCTACCTTTATGTAGTTCTTGTCAAAAATTACATATTTTACATTGAGTCCAAAACCACTAATTAATCATTACAGTTTATGTATTTTAGATCCTGTAGGAAGTAAATAGTGGAGTTACAAATCAAAAATACAGTAGTATTGGTATATATATTTATCATGGGATCTTTACTGGTAACCTTTATTTCTTCATGTAGTTTCAGTCAATTGTTTAGTGTCCCTTCCTTTCAGCCTGCTCAGCTCCCTTTAGCTTTTCTTATAGGACTGATCTACTGGTGGTGAAGTCCCTCAGCTTTTGATTATCTGGGAATGTTTTCATCTCCCCTTCATTTTTACCTTTCAGGTGCTTGTGATTTCTCCAAGTCTCTGATGGTTATTGACTTCTATTTGTATTCCATTGTGGTCAGAGAATGTGCTTTGAACAAATTCTTTTTTTTTTAATTTATTGAGGCTTGTTTTTATGTCCCAGCATATGGGCCATTCTGGAGAAAGATCCATGATCACTAGAGAAGAATGTGTGTCTCAGTGACTTGGGATGTATTGTTCTACATATGTCTGTTAAAATTCTCTCTCTCTCTCTCTCCTTTCTTTGTTTCTCTGTCAATAGGGCTCCCTTTAGTATCTGAGGTAGGGCAGGTCTTTTATTAGCAAAATCTCTCAGCATTTGTTTGTCTGTGAAAAAATTAAGCTCTTCCTCAAATTTGAAGGAGAGTTTTGCTGGATAAAGTATTCTTGGTTGGAAATTATTCTCTCTCAGAATTTTAAATATGCCATGCCACTGCCTTCTTTATTTCCATGATGGCTGCTGAGTAGTCACTACTTAGTCTTTTGTTGTTTCCTTTGTATGTGGTGAATTGCTTTTCTCCTACTGCTTTCAGAACTTGCTCCTTTTCTTCAGTATTTGAGGGTCTGATCAGAATATGTCTTGGAGTGGGTTTATTTAGATTGATTCTATTTGGAGTTTGCTGGGCATTTATGCTTTGTGTATTTATATTGTGTAGAAGGTTTTGGAAGTTTTCCCCAACAATTTCTTTGAATACTCTTTCTAGACCTGTACCTTTCTCTTCCCCTTCTGGGACACCAATGATTCTTAAATTTGGACATATTGTTTTATCTGTCGTATCACTGAGATCCATTTTGTTTTTTTTTTATTTTTTCCCCCATTCTTTCTTTTGTTATTTCATTTTCTGTTCTGTGGTCCTTGAGGAGGCTGAGTTGTTGTTCAACTTCTTCTAATCTTGTATTATGAGTATCCAGAGTCTTTTTAATTTGGCCTACAGTTTCTTTAATTTCCATAAGATCTTCTATTTTTTTTTCTTTACTCTTGCAATATCTTCTTTATGCTCTTCTAGGGTCTTCTTTATGTCCTTTATATCCTGTGCCATGCTCTTCTTCATGACCTTTATATCCTGTGCCATGCTCTTGTTGTCTGTCTGTAGTTCTTTGATTAATTGTGCCAAATACTGAGTGTCTTCTGATCTTTTGATTTGCTTGTTTGGATTTGGGTTCTCTATATCATCTAGTTTTATCATATGCTTTAAGACTTTCTGTTGTTTTTGGCATCTTGGCATTTGCTTTACTTGATCCCTAATGCAACATTGTGTTTATGTCTATGTAGGGTGCACACATCTCATTAAAATCTAGTTTAACTAGGTATTGCCTGGGGGATGAACTCCACTTTACTTATCAGTTTCTTATTTTAACAACCTTTCAAAATTCTTCTCTCCATTAAATAAATGAGAGTTTTAATAATGAATTCATGAATGATATGTATATGAATAGTACTGATCTATGCTTGTTTAATTAATTTTACTATTAATTACTTATATTTGTTCCACAGAAGAAAAATGTAGCAATTAACTACTTGCACTTATTATTAAGCCCTAGAATCAGAAATGCACCTGATGTCATTTAAGCAATAGTCATTTTATGAATGCACCACAAAATTTCCATCTTGTATAGGAAGTATCTATATTCTCAGACTCAATGTTGTGCTTTAAAATGAAGTATTATGCATTAAAAATCCAAATGGTGAACTGTTTTTATTGTATAAAATTCACTTTTAAAAGGTAGCTTATTTGGCTAATTCAAAGATGAATTCACTCCCTGTCAAGAAATCAACGATTCTGCTTCAATTTGCTCTCAGGGACCAAAGCAGTTTTGAAGAAGAGAAACACTCATTCCTCTCTCTGGTGGAGAGGACATATCCCTAGAATAGGAGCCAGAGAAACTAAATATGAGTCCCATATCTTTCAACCCCTGGAATTAGATTTTAATGACTATTTGTGCAGCAGATTATTGATAAATACTAACCCTAAAATATTTAATTAACTTGATTTTCAATTTTATGACAGAGAGGTGTTGAAAGCTATCTTATCTGAAAACATGGGATGATGGAATAACCTGGAAATCCTAAAATGTGACTCAGACCACTCAATCGATGTACATTCTTCCTTGTCCTTCTCCATTTAGTCTTACTGCTTTAATTTTTATGAAAATCTGCCAAAATTTTTTAAATAATATGCTGGAGAGCCTATTAAATGAAGAATGGGTTCCATACAAAAGTCATGACACAGAACATTAAACACAATTGTTTTCTTGACTCAAGTCCTAATGCTTCTCCCTGGAAATGATAAAAGGACAAGTAGGAAGACACCCACTGTGTGGTTTCCATAATACTTCCAGTTCTCCCTGTGAACTAAAGAAGTATAATCAATATTTTTAACAGAAATCTTTTAAATTTGCTTCCCTATTATGCCATGCACTATATAGGTTCTAGGGAATCAGATGAATGGGACAAAGTAATTTCTCTCCAATCACTCTGGACAAACAACAAAATTAAAACTGCAGGTTGGATTTCTAGGGGAGCATTCTGTACAGTTTCCGCCTGTCTGGATTCTCACTACCCAGATATACCTGGCTTCTCTCCTTTCAACACCAGCACTTGTTAAAAAATAACAAAAATGACATGCTCATGTCCTCATCTGTAAAACAGCAATAATATTTGCATATGTATTTTGGGGATGAATATACTGTTGAAATGAAGATGGTATTTAGAAAACTGAGCTCAGTGCCTTGCACTAGGAAGCCTAAGATAACTTTTTGTTATATTTTGATTTCTGTCACCCTCCTTGTCATCGTTATCATAATCCTCACTTTGATAATTTTAGAGTACTTAGTGGACAGATTATAGTGGCTCATTTATGTTCTAGGGAGGCTATTTCAGTGGGTGATGTAACCAGTGGTGGAGAAGAGAAGGAAAAGGAATAACAGTAATGAATTCCCTCCTAGAAACAAAAATTGAACCCCATAAGCCTCTGAACTTAAACTTTACATTTCAGAGCCCACACATTTGGCTATCTCTTCTGCTTTGTTCTAATGGTAAGGAAAACATGCTCACACATACACTACTACATCCATATCTCCTAAATAACAGGGCTGAGCTGTGCTTCCCCAGGGTCATGATCAAGAACTGTGGATTCACTGAGGCTTCTTGGCCAGATGAGTGATGAGGGTTGAGACTCTGCACTCTAGCCTGGTGGGGAGACATGGTCAGGCATGGGCCTCCTTATGCAGACAATGATGCTGAGATGGGAGCCTGCTTGACTGAGACACCCAATTTGAAGGAGAGTAGTTCACAGTTGGATATTTAACATTGTATGATCTTGAGAGTTCAAGACTCTCCATGTCATAATTACACAAATTATGAGGACTTTTTAATATGAATATAAGAGGAAGAGGAGAAAAGTGAATTTCCTTCATGGAGTTTTAGCCCTTTATCAGTTATTTTGAAGCTTTTATGTACTCCTTAATTCTTTATTTTTTCAAATTTATAATGCTAATTTTACTTTAAATTAGTTATCAGTGACATACAGCCAACTATACCATTACTCATAATAAATCTTAGAGAATAATTATGAATGTAGTATGTAAAATATGATGAGTCACTTTATACTTTTTCTATAATAGGTATTCAATTTTGTAGAAAAAATGCAAACCTCACCTTTATTGTTAATATCTATTTGGTTCTGTAAACAAAGTATGCAAAAAATTCTAAGATTTTTTTAAAACAATGAAAAAACTATGCAGAGCCCCCCTGAGGAGCTGGGGCAAAATGCAGAGGTGTTGGGCTTCCCCAACTGGATAGTTGTTGCTGTGCTTACAAACATTGAGGACTGGTGGTTTGATATGCCAAACACTCTATCACAGGACTTGCCCTTGGGAAGTCTGTTACCACAAAGGAGAGGCTAGACCTGCTTATAATTGTGCCTGAGAGTATCCCCTGAATTCCTCCTTGTTGCTCAGATGTGGCCTCTCTCTCTAGCAAAGCCAACTTAGCAGGTGAAATCACTGCCCTCCCCCCTACATAGGATCTGACCCCCAGGAGCATAAATCTCCCTGGCAATGTGAAATATGACTCCCAGAGAGGAATCTGGACCTGGCATCATGGGAAGGAGAACATATTCTTGACCAAAAGGTGGATGTGAAATGAAATGAAATAACATTTCAGTGGCTGAGAGATTCTAAAAGGAGCTGAGAGGTCACTCTGGTGGACATTCTTATGTACAGTATAGATAACTCTTTTTATGTTTTAATGAATTGGAATAGCTAGTAGTAAATACCTGAAACTATCAAACTACAACCCAGTAGCCTTGAATCTTGAAGATGATTGTATAACAATGGAGCTTACAAGGGGTGACAATATGATTGTGAAAGCCATGTGGACCACACTCCTCTTTATCCAGTGTATGGATGGATGAGTAGAAAAACAGGGGCAAAAAAATAAAAAAAAAAATAAAAAAATAAAGGAAAAATAGGGTGGGGGGCAATTTGGGTGTTCTGTTTTTACTCTTAATTTTTATTCTTACTTTCACTTTTTCTGGTACAAGGAAAACATTAAAAAAATAGATTGGGGTGATGAATGAACAACTATATGATGATAATGTGATCAATGGATTATATACTTTGGATGATTGTATGATATGTGAATAAATCTTAATAAAAGAGTACATATTGAAAAATTCTAAGAATTTTATATGTGCTTATAAAAATTTCAAGAATATGATACTTATCACTTCTGAAAAGTATAAGTTTTTGAAAGACTAAAAGCCAGTAAATGTAAAAGGGGAAAACAAAACTGACAACAGTTTATCTGAATTTTTTTGCTCTTAAAATCTAAAACATTATACATGCCACTGTTTTCAATATAGATTGGGAAGCCCCCAAATTCTGATTTTTCTTCACTACTCTGAAATAAGTCTAGTAAAGACTGCACCGTGAACTACAAATTCTATTTTCTTCTTCTGTAGTAAGAAATTCAGTTCTTTTCTTATCTGTTTCCACATTTGGTTCCAGATTTTCTTTGTTATTTCTTCCAAATAATATTTTCACTTTCTGATGGATTTTAACAGAAGGTAAACTATCCATATTCTTGGTTCCACAAGAGGGCTATGGGATGGAGTGTTTGCCTGAATTGTTAGGTGCTCTTGTGGCCTATTCATTGCTATGAGAACAGACTCATGACCAAATGTTGAATTAAAGTCTTTTTCCTTCAGTTTCTTTGCTGGAAATAGCACAGAATCTGACTGTTGTTTCAGTTGAGATGCACTATTATTCTTACTGAAATTAGAAAATTGTATAGATGCCTGTAGCCCACAGGGACACTTATCTACCCTTAGTTCTTTGAAGTCACTTTCATTTATAATGCATTTGTGTTCAGAAACATCAAATATGTATTCTTTTTTGTTTTTATGGGAAGGTAGCTGTGTAAAATTCTGGTTTATGTCATTTTCAGCTGGATTTAACATGTAATATTTGTTAGTATTTTTCTCATCAAGTCTTCTCAGTTCACTTGAAGGGCAGGGGATGGGTTCTGAAATAAACAAATTTTTGTTCAGGTTCCTGGATTTCTTTACACAGGAAATTTTGCTTGATCATCTGCACAACTTTATTTCCCCTGAAGTCATTTTGAGAAATATATTGCAGTTCCAGGTGTTCTCTTGGCTAATCTTCTTTGCAGTAAAAGGAGAAAGGGATCCAACACAGTATTTTTTTCTTTTCTTTTAGGATGTGTCCCTTTCATATTAAACAAAATCAAAAACTAAATTAGATACAATATAATCAACAACTTGATACTGGTTACTCTGTACAAAGTTTCTGTGTTGCTCACTTAGAAGATGAGTTACAAGATCTTCATATTTCTGTAAGCAACATTCACAATATCCTTTTTTTCCTTCTCTTTCAAATGAAGTTGAATTGTGGTTCCACCATATTTATCACCATCTGTTTGGATTCTTGTTTTAACCTTAGTTTGCTTTTGGATGATAGATGGTTTATCCACATTGAATGGACTATGGGGCTTGTGAATAGAATAATATATAAAGGGCGTGTTGGTCAACTGAAGATAAAGTGGCCTATAAAGTTGACTCATATCTTCCACCTTTACAAAAGGCTTTTTCAGTTTACCTGTTCTTGTTTTCTGTGCACCAGCTCTACCCACATCTCTTACAGAAGTGCTTGATTTCTTGAGTAATTGTAATTCTTTTTTCTTTTGTTCAGTGTAGTAACTAATGTCATCAATATGAAGAATTTTTATTCCCTATGATAAGGCATTTTATAATATACTATTTGTAGGAATAAAATCATGGTCCCTGATAGCTTTTTCAACTAATTTTCCTCTGCTTAAACACACTGAGTCTAGAGACTTAAATGAACTTCCATCATGGCTGGGATGAGGTGAAGTGGTTTCTGCAGTACACACAGATTCTGGACTTGGTATAGGAGAAATTCTACCCAAGGATTGTGCAAATTTTGCTTCCTTTTAATTTGAAATAAGAGTACTGATATCTTTGCTGAGAAAATCTTCAACTCACCCTCCAAGATCTTTCTGCAGCCTTTTAGATATTGTGACAGAATTCCAGGTAAAATACTTCTCCCCAAAGTGGGTTATATTTGAACTTTTCTGGTTTGTTATCAGTTTTTAGAGATTTCAAAAATGGCCTGGTTTTTTTTTTTCATTTTTGACTTGTATTTCACCCTGGGAATGTCCTTTGCTATGAATCCTCATGACTGTGGAGTTCACGGCAGCACCAGGCACCTACAACTGGGCATGGAGAGGGCATCATGCTGGGTGGCCATGAAAGCACAGCTCCTCAGGGTCTGCTAAGAAGCCAGCTGCCTTCCCCCTTCTGCAGACGATGGCTCCATGCAGCAGAAAAGCTGTGTTGACCACCCCTCTATTCTAACTTCCAATTTACAAGGATCTTAACCTAAAATCCATGCTCATTTTTCCAATACAAAAAACCAATGTATCAATTTGAAAATTAATTTTATTATGAAATTAACAAATCTATAAGGACTGTATAGCAACCCTTCCATTTATCCACTTTTTCAGCCTCTAATCTTCAGTCTGTTTATAAGAATTTGCAATTTATAGATATTTCATAAAGTGAAACTATAAGTATTTGTTATGTGTCTTGCTTATGTCACAGAACATATTTTTTTCATGTTTTTATTAGAGCAGTTTTAGTATAGAAAAGCCATGCAGAAGGAACAGAGTTCCAGTATAACCCACTACACCCATTTACAGTTTACCCTTTAAATAATATTTTCATTATTTTAGTACCTTTGTTAAGTTGATGGAATAGTATTATAATTATTATACTATTAATGATAACCTATAGTTTAACTTAGGGTTCACAGTTTTGGTTGGACATTCTATGCTTTTTTGAAAAAATTTCTTATGGTACTACTAATATAACCTAAAATGTCCCTTTTTAGCCACTTTGAAATATACAATTCTCTCATACTAATTACATTCACAATGTTGTGCTATCATCACCACCAACCATTACCAAAATTATTCCATCACCCCAAATAGAAACTCTGTACAAATTAAGCATCAACTCCCCATTCCCCAAGCCCATCCCTGGCACTTGTAACCTGTATTCTAGTTTCTGGATATGAATTTGCACATTCTATTTATTTCTTATGATTGAGCACATGCAATATTTCTACTTTGGTGTATGGCTTATTTCATAAAAATGGATATCTTAAAGATTCATCCATGTTTAAGCATGTGTAAGAGCTACATTCCTTTTTGAGCTGAATGATATTCCATTTTATGTAGAGATAACATTTGGCTTATCCATTCATCACTTGACAGATACTTGGGTTGCTTCTACAATTTGGCAATTGTGAATAATGACATTCTGAATACCGGTGTGCACATAATTGTTCAAATTTGTGCTTTCAATAATTAGGGGTATATACCTGGAAGTGAGGTGACAGTCAAATGGCAATTAATATTTAACTGTCTTAGAAGTAGCCACAAACAGCCACATCATTTTACATTCTGAACAAAAATATATAAAGATTCCTATTTCTCCACATTGAAGCCAACATTTGTTATTTTCCTTATTTTAATTGTAACCATTTTAGTGGGTGCGAACACATAACACATTGTAGTTTTGATTGGTATTTCCTTACTGGCTAATGAAGCTGAGTATTTTTTTATGTGCTTACCTGACATTTGCATATATTCTTTGGAGAAATGTTTATTCAAGTATTTTGTCCATTTAAAGATGGATTGTTTACCTTTTTGTTGCTGTGTGGTAGGAATTGTTTATAGATTCTGTATTAAACCTTTATCACATTTATGATTTCCAAATATTTTTAGCCATTTTATAGGTTGTCTTTTTAAGTTCTTAAGTCTTTCACTCATGCAAGTTTTAATATAGATGAAGACCATTTATCCATTTATTTTGTTGCTCATACTTTTGGTATACATTATATGAACCCATGGCCTAACAGAAGATTCTGAAAATATTTTCTTATGTTTCATTCCTGGGATTTTAAGATTTTTCTTCTTATATTTAGGTCTTTGATCCGTTTTGTGGTAATATTTGTATATGGTATAAGGTAGGTGTTCCAGTTTGCTAATGCTACTGTTATGCAAATTACCAAAAATGGATTGGTCTTTATAAAGGGTGTTTATTTGGTTACAAAGTTACAGTCTTAAGGCCATAAAGTGTCCAAGGTAAGGCATAAACCATAGGGGTCCTTCACTGGAGAAAGGCCATAGGCATCCAGAAAACTGCTGTTAGCTGGAAGGCATGTGGCTGGTGTCTGCTTGCTCCCAGGTTGCATTTCAAAATGGCATTCTCCAAAATGTCTGCATCAGCTTCCAATGACCATCTTCAAAGTGTCTGTCTCAGCAGCAGCTTGTCTCCAAAATGTCATTCTCCGTTGCTCTCCAAAATGTCACTCTTAGCTGCTCTGGTCCTTCTGTCTGTGAACTCTTTTATATGCCTCCAGTGATCCAACTAATACCCACCCTGAATGGGTGGGGTAACATCTACATGGAAATTATCCAATCAAACATTTCACTCAAGATTCATTGAGTCGCATCTCCATGGAAACGCTGAACCAATAGGTTCCAACCTAATCCACAATAAGTCTTACCCCACAATATTGCATCAAAGAACATGGCTTTTTCTGGGGGACATATTATATACAAACCAGTACAGTAGGGATTCACTTTCATTCTTGTGCATGTATACATCCAACTTTCCCAGCACTATATATGGAAAAGACTCGTTGCTTCCCATTGACTGGTCTTGGCAGTCCTGTCCAAAATCAATTTGGCATATACAAAAAGGCTTCTTTCTGAACTTGAAATTCAATTCCATTTGTCTATATGTCTGTCCTTGGAACAATCCCAGGCTGCTTTGAATAGGTGTGTAATAAATTTTTAAAAAGTCAGTTAAGTTAAAAAAAGTCAGTAACTTTTTTCTTCCCATTTCAACATGTTACAAAGTTGACATTCACTTGTTCTCCATCATCTAAAAACATTCTTGTATTTGTAAATTTAATCTTCATTTGTCCACTGTTTCACTAAGTTAGTCCAAATTTTTATCTTCTGTCTTTCCTTCTGGTGTCATACATGACCCTAGCCTTCCTTTTTAAAATGTGAGTACTCACAGTCACCTTTGTTCAGTGTATTTACAATGCTGTACCACATTCTCACAGTATTGTTCTATCCATATCTTGATCTATACAATCAATTCTGTTGAACATTCTATACTCCTTCAGCATCAAATACCTGATCACTACCCTCTTCCTATATCCTGATAACCTGTGTTCTCAGCTTTAACTCTCAAAGTTTGCTTATTAATGTTATCTCATATTAATGTGACCATAGAATATTTGCCCTTTTGTTTCTGGCTAACTTCACTCAGCATAATGTCCTAAAGGATCATCCATGTTGTTATATGTTCTGTGACTTTATATTGACTTACAGTTGCATAACATTCCAGTTTGTCCACTTGTCCATTGATGGACATTTGAGCTTTCTCTATTTCATGGCAATTGCGAATAATGCCACTATAATGATCAGTTTACAAATGTCCTTTCTTTTCCTACCTTTCTGTTACTCAGAGTACGTATCTAGTAATGGGATTAGTGGATTATATGGCAATTCTGTACTTAGATTCCTGGGGAACTGCCAAACTGCCTTCCAGAGGGTTGGCACTATTCTACATTCCCTCCAAGAGTGAATAAGTGTGCCTCTTTCTCCACATCCTCTGTAACCCTTGTAATTGTCTGTTTTATTTTTAAAATTATAGCCATTCTAGTAGGTTTAAGATGATCTCTAATTGTGATTTTGATTTGCGTTTTTTAATATCCAGTGAAGCTGAGAATCTTTTCATATGTTTTTGAGCCATTTATATTTCCTCTTCAGAAAAAGCATGTCCTTATCTTTTGCACAGTTTTTTCATTAGGTTATTTGTATTTTTGTTGTTGAGTTGTGGAATCTCTTTAAATGTTCTGTATATTAATCCCTTATCTGACTTGTGGTTTCCAAATATTTTCTCCCATTGAATAGTCTGCCTTTTTACTTATTTGACAAATCATTTGATGCACAAAAGTGTTTAATTTTGAGGAGATCATATTTATCTACTTTTTTTTCATTTATTACTTGTGCTTTGGGTGTAAGGTCTAGGAAACCACCTCCTATCACAAGATATTTAAGGTATTTCCCTATATTTTCTTCTAAAGGCTTATGGTCTTAGCTCTAATATTTAGGTCTTAGATGCATTTCAAGTTAATTCTGTATTAGGTGTGAAATAGGATTCCTCTTTCATTCTTTTGGATATGGCTATCCAGTTCTCTAAACATCATTTGTTGAAGAGGCTACTCTGACCCAATTGCATTGCCTTATCTGCCTTATCAAAGATCAAGTGTCTGTAGATGAGAGGGTCTACTTATGAACACTCAATTCTATTCTGTTCATCAGTATATCTATCTTTAGGCCAGTACCATGCCATTTTGACCACTATAACTTTGTAACATGTGTCAAAGTCCAGTAGTTTGAGACTTCTGTCTTCATTCCTATTTCTCAAAATTTTCTTGATTTCTTCCCCATGTAGCCCATTACTAGTGTTGAGGAACACTCCTGATTTTTGTATGTTGGTCTTGGACCCTGCCACTTTGATGTATTCATTTATTATCTCTAGTATTTTTGCTGCAGATATTTCCAGATTATCTACATATGGGATCATACACTCCACTGTTGCAGTTTACTAATGCTGCCATTATGCAAAATACAAGAAATGGATTGGCTTTTATAAAGGGGTTTATTTTGTTACATGTTTACAGTCTTAAGGCCATAAAGTGTCCAAGGTAAGTCATCAATAGAGTACTTTCACTGACAAATGGCTACTGGCATCTGGAAAACCTCTGTTAACTCAGAAGGCATGTGGCTGGTGTCTGCTTGCTCCCAAGCTGAATTTCAAAATGGCATTCTCCAAAATATTGCTGTTGGGGTGTACTGACCTCTCTTAGCTGCAGCTCCTCTTCAAAATGTCACTCTCAGTTGCTTTCCAAAATGTCACTCTTAGCTGCTCAGAGGTCCTTGTCTGTGAACTCCTTTATATGACTCCAGTGATCCAATTAGCACCCACCCTTAATGGGCAGGGTAACACCTCCATGGAAACAATCAAAGGAATCCAACAAAGTCAACACTAATATATCTGCCCCCACAAGATTGCTTTAAAGAACATGGAGTTTTGGGGGACATAATACATCTAAACTGGCATGTCCACAGTGAAAGTTTTACTTCTTCCTCTCCAGTTTGGATGCCTTCTATTTCTCTTTTATGTCTAAGTTCTCTAGGTTGAACTCCCAGCACAATGCTGATTAGTAATGGAGACAATGGACATCCTTGGCTTGTTCCCAATGTTAGAGGGAATGCTTTCCAACTTCCACATTGAGTGTGATATCAGCTATGGGTTTTTGATATATTGCCTTTATCAAATTAAGGAAAGTCCATTCTATTCCTATTCTTTTGAGTGTTTTCATCAGGAAAGGATGCTGAAATTTGTCAAATGCCTTTTCTTCATTAATTGAGATAATCACATCTTTTTCCTGCTTTGATGTATTGCTGTGGTGAACTACATTAATTGATTTTTTTGTGCTGAACCAGCTTTGCATACCTGGAATGAGTTCCACATGGTCAGGGTATACAATTCTATTAATGTGCTGCTGGATTTGAATTGTTGTATTTAACTGAGGACCTTCACATCTACATTCATTAAAGAGATTGATCTATAATTTTCTTTTCTTGTAGTATCTTTGCCTGGCTTTGGTATAAGGGTGACGCTGGCTTTATAGAATGAGTTAGGTAGCTTTCCATCCTTTTCAAGTTTTTGGAAGACTTTGAGCAGGACTGATACTAATTCTCTCTTGAATGCTTTGTAGAATTCACATGTGAAGCCATCTGTTCCTGGACATTTCCTTTGGGAGCTTTTTGATGACTGAATCAATCTCATTATTTGTGATTTATTTGTTGAGGTCTTCTTATTGTTCTTGAGCCAATGTTGATTGCTCATCCTTTCCTAGGAAGTTGCCCATGTCACCAAAGTTTTCTACTTTATTAGCATATAGTTGTCATAGTATCTTCTCATTATCTCCTTTATTTCTGCAGGGTCAATAATTATGTCTGCTTTCCCTCTGTTTCCTTATTGATCCCCTATCTAGATGTTCTATGTATTGATTGATGAGAGTGGCATATTAAATTCTCCAAATTTTTTTAATTGTTTCTACTTCTCCCTTCAGAGTTGTGTTTGCCTCTTGTATTTGTGGCATTCTGGCTTGGTGCATAAATATTTTGTTACGTCTTCATGAAAATTTTCCCTTTTATTAATACATAGTGTCCTTCTTTGTCCCTTTTAATTAATTCACATTTTATGTGTAATATTCCTGATATTAGTATAGCTACCCCTACTCTTTTCTGGTTGTTACTGCATGAAATATCTTTTCGAAGCTTTCACTTTCAACCTGTTTCCATCCTGGGTCTAATGTGCATCTCTTGCAGACAGCACATAGCTTGATTCTCTTTTTTCATACTTTCTCCCAGTTTATGTATTTTGATTCAGGAGTTTAATCCATTAAAATTTAATATTAATGAAATTGAGGCAGTACTTTCTCCTACCATTTTTTCTTATTGCCTTTTGGATTTTGTATGTCATATCTTATTTTCTTTTCCCTTTTACCCTTACTGATATTCTTCACTTTTACACTCTTTTCTAAACCTCTCTCTCCTGTGTTTTCCTATATGCCTGTAGCACTCCCTGAAGAACTTCTTGTATGACCAGTACCTTGTTGACAAATTCTCTCAGTGTCTATTTTTCTGAAAATATTTTGAATCTTCCTTCATATATTGAAGGACAATGTTTCTGGATATTGCATTTTTTGTTAGCAGTTTTCCTCTTTCAATATCATATATATGTTATACCACTGTCTTCTCACCTCCATGGATTCTGCTGAGAAATCTAAATCTGCACATTGTCTCATTGAGCTTCACTTGTATATCATGGATTGCTTTTATTTTGCTGCTTCAGAATTCTGTTTTTGATATTTGACAATCTGATTGGTAAGTGTCTTGGAGAAGTTTTATTTGGATTTTCTCTCTTTAGGATATTCTGTCCTTCTTGGATCTGTAATTTTATCTTTTTCAAAGAGTTGGGAAATTTTCACTGGTTATTTCCTCCATTTTTCCTTCTGTTTCTTTTCCCTGTTTCTCCTTCTGGTACCCCATAACATGTACATTGTGCACATCATGTTGTCATTCAATTCCCTGAGACCCTGCTCATATTTTCCCATTCTTTTCCCAATCTGATCTTTTGTATGTATCATTTCAGATGTTGTGACCTCTAGGTCACTAACCATTTCTTCTGCCTTTCAAATCTGCTTTGTATGTCTCCATTATGTTTTTCATCTCTTCTTTTGTGCCTTTCCTTCCCATAAATTCTGCCATTTGTTTTTCCAAACTTTCAAGTTTGTCTGTAAGTTCACTCATTATCTTCTATATATCCTTCATTGCTTTTGCCCATTTTCCTTCAACTCTTGATTTGATTTAAAAGATTTCTTTGAACAACTTTATTTAGATTTTAATCTTCTGAAACTCATTTGGAGTGTTACTTTGTTCTTTTGACTGAACCATATCTTCATGCTTCTTGTATGACTCAGTAATTTTTGCTGGTGTCAAAGCACCTAATTTCCTTGATCTGTTTATTCTGGAGGTTGCTTCCTCTTTTACCTAGGGATTCTTGTTGGCTGGTGTTGGTCTCTCTGTCTCCTTTGACATTCTACTCAACTTATTCTAGACCTCTGGCATAGCTTCTGTGTAACTGATCAAAAATTTCTAACAAGAGGAGAATGTAATCAAAATCAATGTTTCCTGAGGATGAGACTCAGCAGGTTGCCAATCTTTCCTATGCAGCCTCTTGGTTTTGTACCTTTTCTATCCTGCTCAGCAGATTGCAATTGTCAGTCTGCATTTCCCCACTGGCATAAAGAGTTGTGGTGACTTTATTTCTAAGCATTCCCTGCCCCTTCTAGGGCTTGGTTGAGAAAGAGGCTGAGGCAATGGGCAGACATAAACTTTTTCTCTTTTTCAGCACCTGGAGTCAGGGTTCTCTGAATGAAAGCATCCATTTGGTGCAGCACCGTCCCACCCCCCTTTCTTGAGGAAGATGTGTTCTTCAGGGAATTATATCCTTCACCTAACTTTTTCTCTCAGACATACCTTTGCTCTGGCCTTGTCTGGGGCAGTCCTGACAACTGAAAAATGCTGCTTCTTTCTTTATGCTAAAAAGAAGAAAAAAATCCCACTCAAATCTGGTCCCTTTGACCCTGGTACAATAATAAACAGACAGAGTTGGTACCTGGCTTATGTGCCCTTTTTTTTTGGAGAACAGCCTTTTTCTAATATTTGGCACTCAGCCAACTACAACGACCTCTGGTTTGTTTTTATTCTTTGGTCAGCCCTACCTGCTCTCTGCTAAGAGGACACCTGGGCTCCTTTCCTGCCTTCTATGGGCTTATCTGTACTCAGACTTTGTATTCAGCAGTCCAAATTTGTTATTTAAATCTACAATTGGAGCTCAGTTGAGCTAAATTCCCTTGCTCCTAGTAGGGACTGTGTCTTTTTCCCATGGTGAAGTGACTCTAAAACCATCTTCTATGCTAGTGTTGTAGGGGCATCAGCCTCTACAGAGCAGAGTTCTCCATTATGATGTAGGCCCTTCCACCCATCCCAGACTGGTGTATGATGTGTGTCTGGTCACAGAAGTCACTCAGTTGTTTCAGACACTTTCTGGTTATTTACTAGCTGCCCTAGAAGATGAATGCAATTCCACACCTCTTTATGCTTCCATCTTGCCCATCTCCTCTCCCAAATATTTTAAGAACTGGTAGATCAGGTGTCTTTTGGTATGTTCCAGGAAATAGGGGAACAAAGCAATGATCACATTTTGGCTTCCAGCTCTAGGTAAAATGAATATCATGTTTGGGATTTACACAAGTTTTTCCAAAGGAGTTTATGAGATGCTTGTGAGCACTCCTTTCCAAGATCCTTACAACTGAATATCTTGCATCTTGTCCAGACATTGATGCACCTCCTCTTTATAGAACCTAAAACACTAAATCTCTCAAGTTGACTGCTTATCATCCAGCTAAGGACATCATAACTCTCTTGCAATGCCCTGCAACCATCTGTGGTTCAGACACAATTTCCTCCATGCCAGTGTTTCCCAAATGACTGAAATGTTATTCACTCCAGCTCCACATGTCCAGAGCAAGAGAGTCTCAGAGAAGGCAATGTGAAACTAACACTTTTCCTTTCCCTTGGTTTAACTTATTAGTTGCTCTAGAACAACACAATTTTACCATTCTGCCTTATACTGTCTCTTCTGCTTAGGTGGTTATTGAGGATTACCAATATGTTCTAGCATTTCTTTTTGCCTTTGAGGAGATCAACAAGGACTCCTTCCTGCTCCCCAACCAGTCCCTGCATTTTCATCTCTACAATGCTTAACTCAGTGACCACAGGACCTTGGAGAGCACCCTGTTTTGACTCTCTGGTGGGACTCAGACTCGCTCTAATTACAACTGTGAAAGACAGAGCAAATCTATGGCTGTTATTACAGGTGCCACATCAAGATTTTCAGCAGAGACTGGAACATTTCTGGAGCTCTACAAAGGTCCTTAGGTATGTGCACTGAGAGTTATGGTGAGAGAAAATTGCATTTTTCTGATACCATTTCCTTCCTTCTGGAAAAAAGGAATGTTGAAAACAGAGCATACATATTCCATGTCAGTTAGAACAAAATACTCTGGAATTACTGTGATTCTGATAATACTAACTGGGGTGAATGGAGGAAGGAAAATGATGTGGATACATTAAGGCTTATCCCCAAATCATGCTCATCATCACTGCATCCATCACAGAGCAGTTGGGAATATTGACTGCTGGCAGCTCACTGCTGTGTGTCCCTAACAAAACTCCAACAATGTAGAAAAATACCACCTGAGGATATGACTCTTATTAGTGGGTTTATCTGAGAACATTTATTGACTCTTAAGGAGGAACAAAGGCCTGGCTCCCTTGTGTAACATGAGAAAATGCTGAAGTTTCCTATATGTTCTAATGCTGCCTGAGGATGGCTGAGACTCCATTACAACTGACTTGTACTTCAGATATCCTTCTATCCAATATTACCTTCACACTTCCCATAGATGTGTATCTTGAGGGTAATCCATGTGTATTTCCATAACCATCTCTCCTTCTCAGAGTCCTTTTCCAGGGAACTGATCCAAGACAGAGAGATGTCAGGAAATATTTCCACCAAATAAGACATTAGCTTATGAAAATACTTTTTGAGACTTCTTAAGAAAATCTGAGAAAGTAGATGATTATATTGTTCAGCACAGCTTACATTGTGCTGCAGTAATTATGTTTAATACAAAAGTTTAATAGCATAAATATTTCTTTCTCAGGCTACACAACCAACATTGGTTGCTGGGGAAGAGGACCTCATCTCCAAAAGTCACACCTACACCAAGGCTGACGGAGAAACCATCAACTTATTGGTGCAGCATCTGAAACTCATAACGTCTATGCTTGCCTCCAGAAAATATGAAGAATATACTTCTGAGAAGATGGGAACATATGTGAGGCAGAACAAAGTTCTCTTCCACAAAAGTAAGTAGGCAAGGGCCAGAGGATGCCCAGGACAGCAGTTTCAGGGTCCAAGAGGCAATAAAATCACTTCTACAATATACGGGCAGGACTTGAATGAAAAAGTGGAGAAATGCATCTCAAATGTCAGTGCTTGCATCATATTTTGGCATCTTCTATGTGCAGAACAATTTAGTCCTTAATAAAACCTTGAAAGGTAGTTGATTTCATCTTTATTTGCAGACTATATAACTAGTCTCTAGGGAGTTAAATGACCTGCTTATGTCCACACAGCTAAATGATGGGGGATCTATCAACCTCTAAGATCAGGCTCTCCCATGTTTATCTACTTCAGTCTATGTGAATTCCCTATGTAATTTTAGTGTGATTAAGGAAGGAATAATAGCAATGATAATTTTTCACTCCACATTTTTGTAATAAAAAAGTAAAAACATATCCACAGGCAATTTTAGTCCATTGTGAAATGATTGTCTAAAAATATTCTATTTATATGTGGTTCAGTTCCATATTATCATTCTTGTTTCATACCTCAGAAGTCTTCCCTTTCATGAATTTTCTTGATATTTGCATTATTCATTGTTACCCAATGCTTGACTGACTTTGCTTTAATTCTTTTTGGTGAAATGACTAACCTGTCATTTTCTTCTTACCTTTACACTTGAAGCAAAGCCCTACCCATTATCTAAAAAATACTCTGTTGAGGCATAGCTCAAATACTATGTTATAATATAGCTCAATAATATAGCTCAAGTCCTATATTATTTCCTACATTATGAGAATTTTTACAGTCTATTTTAGTTATTTTTGTGTATGCCTTAATTTCCTTTGAAAACACTGGACATTCACATAGAGACCATATCTTTTGATAATTTTATCCATATCTTAATATCGTATAATTTATATGCACTTAGTATGTTATTATTGAATTAATCAATGTTGCTATAGTTTATTTATGACTATTTTCATAATTTTCTGTGGTAATATAAAAACATATTTTTCTGGCTACATTCAACCGAAATCTGCAGGTCCCCTTATGTGACATTCATATTTTCAGTGAACAAATATTAAAGTGCCTAGTGTATACTTTGTCCCACTCTAGTTCTTAGAAGGACAAGAGAAAACAAAAGTCGTTGTTTCATAGAGCTTACATTAAATTTTAATGTGAATAAAGGAAATAAATAAGATACCTAAGTAAAATAAATAGCAGTCAGATGATAACCCTATGAAAAAATAAAGCCAAGTATAATATTAATAGACATAATGGAATATCAATTATTTAGATTTGAAAAAAATAGACAAGGAACAAAAGCTCATATCATCTTGCGACTTGTTATTCTCAATGATAGAGACATAATATAATAACAATAACAAATAATATTAATAATTAAAGTTACAAATTAAATCATCATATAACTATATAACTAGTTATTCATCCCGTGCTTCTTTACACAAAGGCATGCTTCACAAGAATATATACAAAAATAAAGTAGAAAAATGATAATTAAAAACCAAGACCTGAAAGGCAATTATAGATTATAACAGAAGATAAAGACAGGAGGAAAAGTAAAGCACAAGATATGTTTTATAATTAAACTGACTCCTGTTAAAGGTTCTTCTCACTATTCAGCACTATTTCTAGAGCTGTATTGAGAATGAGCTCATGTACAGCTCTCCCTAGACTTGCTTTTATTCATAAAATCAAAGTTACGTGATAGCTTTGAAAACACAAAGAGCATGTAGTTATCATTTCAATCCTGTAATTACAGTATGGTACAAAGACGGTACAATGATCTAGTAAAGTACGTGTGCTCTCTGAAGGATAATGACTTTGTTATTGAACACTATCACCACTTGCTGCACTTACAGTTAATTACGCAAGTATAAACCACTTTGGAAAGTGAGTAACTCTCCAGATTGTTATACATCTGCATAAAGGATGTGAAATTAATATTTTTGCATTTTATGGCTTTTAGATAAAGAAATATAGAATCCCTTTGGATCTTGGATTTTCTCCTCAGGAAAGCCTACTGCTTTATGATGCTATGGTTCACATTTGGCCCGAATGGTCAGGAAGGCAGGTGTGTGTGTGTTTATGCTGTGGCTGGCATCTAAGTTCCCTTGGCTACAGCAGCACATCAATAATAAGCAGACTGTCCAATAGCATTTATTCTGGTAATAGGTAAAGGCAGCCTAGCTCATTGTTAAGAGCATAAACTCTGGAGTCATTTTTCTCCAGAATTGGGAAATTAAATTCTCTATATAGCATTTTGCCAAAAAGAAAGAATAATACCTACAATATGTTTTTTTTTTAATAAGCACTATACAATTTTCTTTTTTTAAATATTTCTAAAGTTACCTGTAATATCTTTTAAAAATGACATATTATATGTCTTGGAAGTTAGTATTGAGGAAAAAAAGCAACAATAATCCAGAGAACAGAACTGTCATCATATACGCAATTGAGGGTGTAACTGAACATTGGGATGGGGGAATTAAGCAGTTTGATAAGTTTACCTTGCAGTGGTTTATGTGGAAAATTTGGAAAGCATGATGACTACAATTTCCTTGGTATCTGCCATTTTCCATTTTCTAGGAGTTAGAACCTGAAGAATTCATGTCCTTCAAAACTAAATTAGTCATCAAGAGGACGGATCCAAAGAAGTATGAAGAGGAACTGAAAAAGAAACGAGACCTCCTCACGCCCCGGCCCCGCCGACGCCCCCGTGCACATTCGCTGCAACCGCTGATTGGTTGCTGGTCCTGGCGTGTGGGCGGGCACTGGTCAGGCGCATGCGTGCACGCTCGGGCGTCCCTGGCGCTACCTGGTGCAGGAGTTGTGAGGCTGGACGGCGAAGCGGCGCCTCTGTGGAGAACCTGCTCCGGCCCTGCAGTGTCCTTCTTCCGGCTCAGCGTCCCCTCCAGCCACCGGTCCACGGGCCCTCCTCAAAATTCTGAATTTTCCAGCCTGGTGAGACTCTGGAGAAGATATTTTTTGGTGAGGTAAGAAACAAAATGAACAAAGAACATTCTGGAGAGAAGGGAATCCGAGGGAGAGAAGCCGCCACTTCCAGGTGGGCAAAAGTGGGGTAAAGGGTAGCGGGCGTCCACTGTGGAGGAGGGAGCGGGGCACCGGGGTCGAGCCTCGCCCGCCGTTTGCTGTTGAGCTCAGCACACCCCTACAGACCAGGCCTTGCACCCCGAATCTGAAGGAGTAAAGTGGGCACCAGAAGAGTAGGTTGCGCAGGTGGGCCCTGGTCTCGCTTCTTCCATCCTACAGCCCCGCAATTTGGTGGGTGTGGTCATGCGGGAAGCAGCCCCGCACCCAACCCCAAGCCCCACACCTTCTAAACCCTCAGGCCTCTCCCAGTCCCCTCCCCACCCCACTCCCACTTCCTCCCCCACCTCAGGACCAGCCCAGCCCCTCCCCCACCCCAGAACCAGCCAATTCCCTCCCCCACCAGAAGCCCAGTTCCTCCCCCATCTCAGGACCAGCCAGTTCTCTCCCCCACCAGAAGCCCAGTTCCTCCACACCTTGTAGCCAGCCCAGTCCCCTCCCCCATCCCAGGCCCAGTTCCTCCTTCCCCTCATGACCAGCCCGGTCCCCTCCTCCCACTCTGAGGCCTGGCCCTGTACCTTCCCTCCACCAAGCCCAGTTCCTTTCCCACCCAGTGACCGGCCCTTTTACAGGCCCCAGGCCAGGGCCCAATCCTGCACTACCATTTTATCATCCCTCCCTCACTCCAAACGCTCCCCCACACCACTTACACCCATCAATCCCCTGGCCCCCAGCCCATGAAAACAAACCCCTTTTGGGTTCCCTGATTGAGTCTATTAGAGATCTTCAAGATCTCATGAGATTTTGCCCTGTAAAGAACTAGAAACAAGGTTTGGTCAGACAACACCAACACTGGTAAGGATGTTTCTCTCCTGCTGAAGGGGAATTTGCTGAGTCGGCACACTCCTTCTTTCCTCTAGCTGCTGGAAAACTGAACACTGTGGTGAGAGGTACATGATTTGGATGAAAATCATGTCTATGTTCAAGCCCTGATTCCTCCATTTTCGAGCAGAGAGACTTTGGGCTACACACTAGTTATCCTCTGGGGTGTCTGCTTCCTTTTGGTAGAATGGGGATACCACAGTGAAGGCAAAGTGAAGTTACATGCTCCTCTCAGATCAGCCCAGGACTTCTGCTTGGTAAAAGTATGAGAAATAGAGAACAATTTGGCAGAAATGTGGGTGGAAGGACAGTAGTCAATTTGTTGGAGCATAAGGTGTGTCACTAAAATTGTCCTCTGGTTCAGCCAATAAGGAACTGGAGCTCTAATTGGAAGATAAAAAGGAAAGACACACTGAAAAGGCAGGACTAACTTTCTAGTTTTCAATTTCCTTACTCCATTGGTGGAAGTTTTCCAGAGAGATCTTTGCTTTATAAATGGATGGGTTAAAAACGCAGTCACTCTTTTTGTAGAGCATCTTGGAAACTACACTCTGACTTGGGTGGAAACAACCCACTGAGACCATAGGAGACCCAAGAAACAAAGTCTTGGAAGATTCAAGGCAGGTCTGAGCTGGACCAGAGTGGGCAAAAGATGTCTTCAGGTAAGATGACCCCTAAACCGTCATTCCCTATACTGTGTCTACCTGCTGAGGCCCCTAGTAGGGGAAAGAAGAAGCAGGTGCACTTTTTCTGCTACCTCTTTGTCAGAAACAACCACAGTGTATAATGTTTCCTTTTCCAAAGCCACTGTCATGTTCAGAACTACTGCTTAGGATGAAGGAGCAGAGCAGGAGTCAGACAACAAGACTCAAACTTCTTTTTGGGTTTCAAGCAGGGTGTGTGAGCGCCATCATCAGAGTACAGGGTCCTACCCATTCCATCTCAGGCCTACATTCCCCATTTCCCAGAGAAGCACAAAGGAGGAAAGTGGGTGTGAAGAAAAGAATGAAGATATCCCAGAGGAAGTGATGCTAGAAAAAACATCACGTTAAAAGAATCTTCAGATATTATGCAGTGTCAAATGGGAAAGGAAGCTGATCCAAACTTATAAAGGAGTGAGACACACTTTCTAATCTAACCGGTATGGTCAGTTTTTTTAAACAGCATAATTACATGAAACCTAGAAACTCACTACCTTCCTCCCTATGTGGGACATGACTCCCAGGGTGTGTCTAGCACTGGCATCATGGGATTGACGATGCATTTTTGACCAAAAGGGGGAAAAGAAATGAAACAACATAATGTATCAGTGGCTAAAAGATTTCAAATAGAGGTGAGAGGTTATTCAGGAGGTTATTCTTATGCATTATGTTGGTTTTCCTTTTTAGTTTCTAGTATAGTAGAATAGCTAGAAGAAAATACCTGAATTTGCTGAACTGTCATTCAGTACACTTGATCCTTGATGATAAGTATAGAACTATATCACTTTTATCATGTGACCATGTGATTTTTGAAAACTTTGTGACTGACTCCCTTTACCCAGTGTATAGGCAAAAGAGTAATATATGTGTGTATATATATATATATCAAATAGAGGAATGAAAAATAATTTTATATATATATGTATATAAAATAGGGGAATGAAGGGTATAGGATGGTTTTGGTGTTCTTTTTCAGTTTTATTTTTTTCATTTTGGAGTAGTGAAAATGTTCTAAAATTGATTGTGGCAATAAACACACAACTATATGTTGATACCATGAACCCCTGATAGTATACTTTGGATGGATTATATGGTGTGTGAATATATCTTAATAAAATTTCATTTAAAAACTCAGTTGACCAAAGATCTGAGGTTCTAGTTCTGAGCTCTCAACTTGATTCCATTGATCAGTGTCCATCTTTGCACCAGTACCATGCTGTTTTGACCACTGTGGCTTGACAATATGCTTTAAAGCCAGGAAGGGTGATACCTCCCACTTCATTGTTCTTTTTCAAGATGGTTTTAGCTATTTGGTGCCCTCTACCCTTCCTAGATCATTTGCTTCTCCATGTCTGCAAATCAGTCTGTGGGAAATTTAATTGGTATTGTATTGAATCTGACATCAGTTTGGGTAGAATTCAACTCTTAATGGCATAAAGCCTGCTGATCCCTGAACATGGAATGTTTTTCAGTTTGTTCAGGTCTTTGATTTATTTTGGCAAGTTTTTTTCCTGATAAATTTAACTTTATTTGATGCCTACAGATATCAATAGTTGCCTCTTTTTTTAAAGTTGTGGAACATAATTATATAGAATTGATAACTTTGCAAGTAAAATTTAACTAGTAGTTAGTAAATTTCAAAGAATGTCATGGATTGCAGATCCATATTTTCAGTTATTTCTTTATTGTGAACTGTAACATGTTGGGGACAGTTAAGGTAGCATATATAATATTCACCTTCAGCGATACCGGTAACATGCAACATGGCCGCCAGGGCTGATGCAAGAACAGCCTAAGCTATAATTAGCCTTCTTCAAGGAAGTTACAGTAGTTCCCGCCTAAGCAGTAGCTAGTTGGCGCCTAAACAGTAGCCGCCCATTGGCCATCCACCCCAGCAACAGCTACCACCAATCCCAGACCCCCAGCAACAGCAACCGCCAATCCCCCTACATCTGCCTTCCACCCTAGCAACAGCAGCAGCCAATCCTAGATCGCCACCCGTCCTTACTAGCCACTCCCTCCACCCTTAGAGTATATATACTCTGCCTCTTAAATAAAATTTTGCAGCTTGATCAGAAACCTGTCTTGCTGTTGTTCCTCGTGTCTCTTGTCCCATACCATTCTTCCCTCGCAGGACTTGGAGCTTCCGTTGATCGTCCCGCGGGCCAGGACAGTAAAACATACGGCAAAGGTGACAACTTTCAAAGTAGGAATTAACAATTAGTTGTGTAGAAAATTTCCAACAATGTTATGGGTTATAGTTCCGTACATACAGTTATTTTCTTGTTGGGAGATACAGCATGTATTCAAAAAGGTGATAGCTTTCAAATTACAATACAAGAAGTAGGTATATAGTAAATTTCAAAGAATGTTATGCAAATCAGTTCTACCATTTCAGTTTTTTTCTGCTAGTTACTGTAATACCCTAGCAACTAAGAAAAATAAACTTCTATAGAGATTCAGTATTCTTAATCCTTCATTAAATTTTGTCTTATCTATTGCTACCCCTTCGTCTAATATAATCACTTTCCAATCTTCAGGGATGTCTAGGCAGTACCACCCTAACTTGTTCTTGTTGAAAAGGTGTGTCAACATTATAGGGAAAAGGGATGCAACTGGTGGATTGTCTTGAAGAGGCAGTTGCCTCTTGTGTTTTTGGACTTAGTTGGCATAGGAGCTCACTGGAGGTTTTAAGTTTCTGAAGAATGAACTTAGTGAGTGAAACTATTATAGAGTCTCAGATAGGGACCTGGGTATTTTTAGGGTTTTCCAGAAAATGGTTTGCTGTGGCCATTTGGGATATGTAGCTGAAGTTTACATAGGAGTGACCTCCAGAACATCCCATCAACTGTTTGAAATCTCTTAGCCACTGAAACCATGTTGTGTTATCTTTCTTTTCCCCCTTTTTGTCAAAAAGGAATTACCAATTCTTGATGCCAGGGTCAGGCTCATTTCTGGACTCCATGTCCCACATTGCCAGGGAGACACTCACTTAGGGGTCCTGTCCCATGTCATGGGGAGGGTGATGAATTTATTTGCAGAGTTGGGCTTAGGAAGAGAAAGTCCACATTTGAGCAACAAAAGAGGTTCTCTGGAGGTGACTGCTAGCCATAATTATAGGTGGGCTTAGCCTCCCCTGTATAACCATAAGTTTCACAAGAGCAAGCCTCAAGATTAAGGACTTGAGTTATAAAGTAGGGGGTTCCCAAGTTCACATGGCATATGTTCTGTCTACAGTAATCAATATCTTACATTATCACTAAATTGTACAGTCCTCACCACTCTCCATTTTAAGCAGTTCTCAGAACAGAAAGCACTCTATAGCTCTTTTCATCCCTTAATTATTTGAACCTAGTGTTTGTGTGGTACTAGTAAGGTATTCCTTTTAATTATTGTCCCTAGAAAGCAATAGGTAGATTTTTCTCATATACCACTCTGTTGTCAACTGTCTACACCAATGTCATTGTTTAGAAATGTATCATGCAAGCACCTATCTGTATTTCTAGTGCTGATATGTGGGATACATGCCTGTAAACAACCCTTTCAATTCTGTTCACCTTCAATGCAATTCTGATGTTTATAATCCCATTAACAAACAATCATCATCCCTATCCATTCCCATACTTTTAAATTCACCCTCAGTAATATGTTAGAACATGTTAGGTTATCATTCCCCTGTCACTAACTTCTATCTCTAGGTACCCAGTATTCTACAGTATAAGACATTGATATGACATTGTTCAGGGAGTTGATAGTAGTGCTAACATACAATATCTATCCTTTTGTGTCTGACTTATTTCACTTAGTGTTATATCTACAGGGGTCATCCATGTTTCCATATGTTTCAGGACCTTGTTCCTTCTTGCTGTGACATAGTATTTGTATATACCACATTGTTTATCCACTTGTCTGTTGAAGGATACTTGGATTTTTCCACCTCTTAGCAATTGTGAATAATGCCGCTATTAACATTGGTGTACAAATGTATGTTTGTGTCACTGCTCTCAGATCTTCTGGGTAAATACCAAAAAGTGGAATTGCCAGATCATTGGGTAATTTGATGTCTAGTTTTCTGAGAACCACCAAACTCGCTTTCACAGTAGCAGTACCATTATACATTCCCACCAGCAGTTTCTCCAATTTCTCCACATCCTCTCCAGCATTTGTTGTTCCTGGTTTAATGACAAACAATCTTGTTGGTTTGAGATGGTATTTCATGGTGGTTTTGATTTGCATTTCCATAACAGCTAGTGAAGATGAAGATGTTTTCATGTGTTTTTTATCCATTTGTATTTCCTCTTTGAAAAAATGCCTTTTCATATCTTTTGCCCATTTTATAGTTGGGCTGTTTGTAACATTATTGAGTTGTAAGTCCATTATAGATGCAGGAAGTCAGTCTCTTACCAGATAAATAGTTTCCAAATATTTTCTCCCACTGAGTTCATGGCCTCTTCACCTTTTTGACAAGGTCTTTTTAAGGCACAGAAGCTTTTGATTTTGAGGAGTTCCCATTTATGTATTTTTACTTTGTTGCTTGTTCTTTGGGTATAAGGCCTAAGAAGCTACCTTCTATTTCTAGGTCTTGAGATGTTTCCCTGTGTTATCTTCTAAGGGTTTTATTGTGCTACCTCTTTTATTGAGTTCTTTGTTTTTCTTTGAGTTAATTTTTCTATAGGCTGCAAAGTAGAGTCCCTCTTTCAATTTTTTTGGATATGGATATGTAGTTCTCCCAGCCCCATTTGTTGAAGAGACTGTTCTATCTTCAGTTCAGTGGATTTCATGGCTTTATAAAAAATTAGTCAACCGTATATGTGGAGGTCAATTTGTGTTAATTGAGGACATACAATTTCATACCGGTAATGTCTTTTGATGCACACTCCTATGTTACTCATTTTCCTGTCATTTCTTGTGGGTACGTGGATATACAATGCTTCATTCCCAAGATTTGCACGATCAGATGTAGATTTCTCAGGTGAACGTGATGTGCAGAATCTGCTATGGTCAACACCATCAGATAAACATTCTTTCCATCACCCCAAGGAAGATTTCTTTCCCCACTGGCTGTCACCTAACCTTTGGGAAAAACCTCTGCAAAGAAAACTCCTGAGATAACCTTCAATTCCAATAAAACCTGGGAAAGAAACTGAGGCACACAAGGTTCCCAAAGCAGCCTAGATTTCAGGTGCTTCGTCCAAATTGAAATTCACACACTCCCTGTCCCTCCCCCCACATACATGACAGTGAGCTCTGGGTTGCTAAGAGACAGGCCTCAAAAACAATGTCTCTCTCTGGGGTCGTTAAATTGAAAGGGCAGCAAACCTTAATAGAAATTGGTAGGAGGAATTGTGGCCCCTATCATCCGAAGAAGCTTTGTAGGCATGATTTTGTAGCGCAAAAGATCGGCTACACCCTTGAGATTTGGTGAGAATTTGGCTCTCCCAAATATTTCACTGAGCTTCCTAATACATTTGGCTGCTTGGGACTTTTAGATAAAATCCCTTGGCCGTTTACTGGTCCAAGTTTCTTTTGATTTTCTTAGAAGCCTTGTATAGATTTGAGGATGGGTGCTTAGATTGCCTGGTTCACAGTCTGACCATGGCTCCTGGCGGGTCTCGGGCATGGGTATTCCCTGAAACCGCTTGATATCTAGGAAGATGTGGGCACCAGGGATGAGTCAGAACAGTCAACAGGTTCTCTTTCATAGGAGATTTGTTACCCCTCTTGTGTGGTTTCCCTGATTTCTTGTTCCAGTTTGTGTCTGCCCAGGATTTGTGAAATGGCATATATACTGAGACACTTTCAAGAGGGTTCATTGATGTAGTTTCGAAATGGTGATGATTTTTTGGTGTTAGCTTTCAGTGTTTTGTAGGTTAATTTTGGAGAGGAGTGGGGACTTTGAGAAGGCAGGGATGATGGAGTCACCTGAATATGGTTTGAAACTCTGTACATCAAATATATCCCTAATGGATTCTGTGCCGGGGGGCGCAGAATCCCTCGTCCCTGACACTCAAAGTGATCCCTCGTTAGCTGTGAAAACCAACGGTGCATCCCACTTTAAACATATTGCTGACCTTGGGAGACAGGATACTCTGGTTGGGCACAATGTATGTTCAGCCTCGTATTGAAATTTAGTAGCAATGGAAATTCAAGGAAGACTTCCCTGACCTGTCGGATCCCAAACGTGCTGATGCCAAAGAGAGCAGCTTCAGGGGTACTGATGGGGCCCATTCTTCCCAAATCCCTTGAAAGGCAGGTTCTTGTAAGCTCCCCCTGCTCTGAGTTTCTCCTTTCAAGAGGAGGACAACCGCTACCTGTGAAATGTATTTACTTTATTTATTACAACATATTAAAGTTTCCTTAAATTTCTGTTCTCAGGAAATCTTTTTGGCTGAACCATTGAAATTAATGCGTAAAAAAAGGGGTCAATGTTTTTGTGTAGTTCCGGCATTTCCTTTAAGATCAAACACATTCCCTTATAGATTAAAAGAAATATTCTCACGTTAGGGATTTATCCTTGGTGTACTGCTGGTAACTTAAGGCATAATCCTTACCAAACCAGTAACACCATTAATGCCTGCTGCTACACGGCACTCCTGAAAATCAAAGATGATGTCAGAAATGGAGGAAAAAGTTAAGCACCATTAACCAGTCCAGATACATGTCATATACTTTATTCCCTGGTTGGGTACATATTCATCTCATTCCGAATATCTTTAATTAAGTAAACAGGTATATTTTCCTTCAGGTTGCCATATTTGAAGACGGGGGAGGGGGTATGTATTTTATAGAAGGTTCCTCAATCTGGATTTATTCTGTGTTTCCTCCCGGTAATTTAGAGTTTGCAGATTTTTGGACGGATGCTGGAAATGTATTAATCCATCATGGGATTATTTATTAATCTTGATGTTTTTTCTAATTTTTATTACATTTTATCACATTATTAAGTGAATCTCATTTGAAAACCTACACAGACACACCAAGAAAGAATAATCTACCACTTATAGTAAATTGAAAAAAGCAAAACTTAAGAAATCATACTACCTCAAGTAACTAATTTCCTTCAGCCTGTTGCTCCCGGGTTGCATTAATGTGTTCTCTTCAGGTCATTTGGTGATATATGTTTCTGGTATTATTAAGTGTAGTGTTAATTGAGGATATATAACTTCATACCAGTAATGTCTTCCGGGTCACACTCCTATGTTACTCATTTTCCTGTCATTTCTTGTAGGTACGTGGATATACAATGCTTCATTCCCAAGATTTGCACGATCAGATGTAGATTTCTCAGGTGAACGTGATGTGCAGAATCTGCTATGGTCAACACCATCAGATAAACATTCTTTCCATCACCCCAAGGAAGATTTCTTTCCCCATTAGCTGTCACCTAAGCTTTGGGAAAAGCCTGTGCAAAGAAACCTACTGAGGTAACCTTCAATTCCGATAGAAACTGGGAAGGAAACAGAGGCACACAAGGTTCACAAAGCAGCCTAGATTTCAGGGTGCTTCCTCCAAATAGAAATTCACACATTCCCTGCCCCTCCCCCCAGATACATCACAATGAGCTCTGGGTTGCTAAGAGACAGGCCTCAAATACAATGTCTCTTTCTGGGGTCGTGAAATTGAAAGGGTAGCAAACCTCAGTAGAAGTTGGTAGGAGGAATTGTGGCCCCTACCATCCGAAGTAGCTTTGTAGGCATGATTTTGTAGCCCACAAGATCGGCTATACGCCTGAGATTTGGTGAGAATTTGGCTCTCCCAAATATTTCACTGAGCTTCCTAAAACATTTGGCTGCTTGGGGCTTTTAGATAAAATCCCTTGGCCGTTTATTGGCCCAAGTTTCTTTTGATTCTCTTAGAAGCCTTGTACAGATTTGAGGATGGGTGCTTAGATTGCCTGCTTCACAGTCTGGCCATGGCTCCTGACAGGGCTCGGGCATGAACATTCCCTGAAACTGCTTGATATCTAGGAAGATGTGGGCACCAGGGATGAGTCAGAACAGTCAACAAGTTCTATTTGATAGGAGATTTGTTACCCCTCTTGTGTGGTTTCGTTGATTTCTTGCTTTAGTTTGTGTCTGCCCAGGATTTGTGTAATGGCATATATGCTGAGACACTTTTAGGAGGGTTCATTGACGCAGTATCCAAATGGTGATGACTTTTTGGTGTTAGCTTTCAGTGTTTTGTAGGTTAATTTTGAAGAGGAGAGGGGACTTTGAGAAGGCAGTGGTGATGGAGTCACCTGAATATGGTTTGAACCTCGGTCCTTCAATTATATCCGTAATGGATTCTGTGCCCAGGGATGCAGAATCCCTTGCCCCTGACGCACAAAGGGATTCCTTGTGAGCGGTGAAAACCCACCGTGCATCCCACTTTCTACATGTTGCTGACTTTGGGAGCGAGAATACCCTGGTTGGGCACAATGTATGTTCAGCCTCGTATTGAAATTTAGTAGCAATGGAAATTCAAGGAAGACTTCCCTGACCCGTCTGATCCCAAATGTGCTGATGCCAGTGAGAGCAGCTACAGGGGTACTGATGGGGCCCATTCTTCCCAAATCCCCTGAAAGGCAGGTTCTTATAAGTTCCCCCTGCTCTGAATTTCTCCATTCAAGACGAGGACAAGCACTACCTGTGAAATGTATTTATTTTATTTTCTACAAGATAGTAACGTTTCCTTAAATTTCTGTTCTCAGGAAATCTTTTCTGCTGAACCATTGAAATTAATGCATGAAAAAAGTGTCAAACTTTTTGTATACTTCTAGCATTTCCTTTAAGTTCAGACACATTCCCTTATATACTAAAAGAAATAGTCTCACATTAGGGAGTAAACCTTAATCTACTGCTGGTAAATTTAGGCATAATCCTTATCAAACCAGTAACAGCAGTAATGCCTGTTGTTACACGGCACTCCTGAAAATCAAAGATGATGATAGAAATGGAGGAAAAAGGAAGAAACACCGACAACCAGTTTAGATTCATATCTTGTATTGTTTTTACTGGTCAGTTATATATTGATCTTTTTCTAAATCTCTACATTTAAATAAGTAGATGTATTATCCTTAAGGTTGTCATATTTGAAGACAGGGGTGTAACCATTTGATAGACTCTTCCTAAATTTGCATTCATTCAAAGTTCCCACTTGGTGATTCAGAGTTTGCAGATTTTAGGACAGATGGCATAAAAGTATTAATCCATCATGTGATTATTTATTAATGTTGATGTTGTTTCTAATTTCTATGTCAGTTTATCTTATGTTTAAGTTAAGCTAAATGGAAAGGCAACACACACACCCCAAGGAAAAATAACCAACAGAGATTTCCAATTGAGAAAAGCAAAAGTTGAAGAAATCATATTACCTCAAGTAACTACTTTCCTTCAGCATATTGGTCCTGGCTTGCATTAATGTATCTTCTGGGCATATGATGAAAAAGATTTCTTGTATTCCAAACTTTAGTGTTAATTAGAGTCATAGATTTACATACCAGTCATGTCTTTTGGTGCAGACTCATATGTTACTTATTTTCCTCTCCTTCTTTTAGATACATATGTATATACACTGCTTCATTTCCGACTTTTGCACTATCAGAGAGATTTCTCAGCTGAATGTGATGGGCAGAATCTGCTATCAACACCAACAGGTAAACATGCTTTCCATCACTCCAAATAAGATTTCCTTACCCTTTAGCTGTCAAATAAACAGTGGGAAAAACCAGGGCAAAGAAACTTCCTGAAGTAAACTTCAATTCCACTGAACCTTCAAGAAAACAGAGGCAGACCAGTTTCCGAAAGCGGCCTAGATTTCAGGTGGTTCCTTGAAATGTGCATTCGCCCAAGACCCGCCCCTCCCCCCAAGTACCTCACAATGATCACTGGGTAGCTAAGAGACAGGCCTCAAATACAGTGTCTCTCTCTTGGGTCTGAAAATTTAAAGGGCACCAAACCTGGGTAGGAATTTTTGGGAGGAATTGTGGCCCTTACCATCTGAAGTACGTGTGTAGGCAGGCTTTTGCAGCCCGCGGTATCAGGTACACCCATGAGTTTTGGTGAGGATTTGGCTCTCCCAAAAGTTGCAGGCAGCTTCGTGGTTCATTGGGCTGCTTGGGGCTTTAAGAGAAATACCCTTGGCCGTGTTTTGCCCCAAGTTTCTTTTGATTTTCGCAGAAACAATCTGTAGATTTGAGGATGGGCGATTAGTATCCCTGGTTCACAGTGTTACCAGGGCCCATGATGAGGTTCGGGCATGCACATTCCAAGAAACCATGTGATATCATGGAAGCTATGGGCACCTGGGATGGGTCACACCAGGCAACAAGTTCTGCTTCATAGGAGGTTTGTTTCCCATTGTGTGATCGCCTTGATTTCTTGCTGTATTTTGTGCCTGCCCAGGATCTGTGTAATGGCAGAAATGGTGATTTTTTGGTGTTACCTTTCAGTGTCTTGAGGGCTTAATTTGGGAGAGGAGATGGGACATTCAGAAGGCAGGGATGATGTAGTCAACTGAATATTGCTTTAACCTCGGTCCAACAATTCCCATAGCCCTAATGGATTCTGTGCCCAGGGGGCCAGACTCCCCTGTCCTGACACTCCAAGGGATCCCCTGGAAACTGTGAAAATCCGCCCTTCATCCTCTTTTAACATGGTGCTGACTTTGGGAGACAGAATAACCTGATTGGACACTGTGTATGTTCAGCCTCAAATTGAGATTTAGTAACAGTGGAGATTGAAGGAAGACCTCCCTGACCTCCCTGATCCCAAATGTGCTGATGCCAAAGAGTAGTTTCAGGTGGCAATGATCCTACCTGTTCTCCCGAAATCCTCTAAAAGGCCGTTCCTTCTAAGTTCACCCTGCTCTGACTTGGTTCCTTCAACCCGAGGGCAATGCTGCCTGTGAAATGTATTTATTTTATTTTTACACCATATTAACATTTGCTTTATTTTCTGTTGTGACAAAAGCTTTTTTCTAAAAAGTTGAAGTTAATATATAAACAATATGTGACAATCTTTTTCTTTGCTTCTAGCATTTCAATTAACATGAAACACATTCTCTTATGTATTCACAGCAGTATACCCACAGTAGGGAATTAAATTTGGTGTACGGCCACTATATCATTTTAGGTATAATCCATACCCAACCAGTAACACCATTAATATCCTTGGTCACCAACCAATCCTAAATATCAAAGATGATAGAAATGAAGGAAGAAAGAAGAAACACCAACAACCAGTCTAGATTCATATCTCATATTGTTTTTTCTGGTCAGTTATACATTGATCTTATTCTAAATATCTATATTTAAATAAGTAGATATATTTTCCTTAAGCTTGTCATATTTGAAGACAGGGGTGTAACCATTTGATAGAATGTTCCCATATTTACATCCATTCAGTGTTCCCTCTTGGTAATTTAGAATTTGTGGATTTTAGGACAGATGGCATAAAAGTATTAATCCATCGTGATTGTTTATTAATGTTGAAGTTTTTTCTAATTTCTAAGTCATTTTCTCTTATATTTAAGTTAAGCTAAATTGAAAGCCAACACACACACACCAAGAAAAAATAATCTAGCAGAGATTTCCAGTTGAAACAAGCATAAGTTTAAGAAATCATATTACCTCAAGTAACTATGTTCCGTCAGCTTATTGGTCCTGGTATTAATGTGGAATCTTAAGGGCATTTGAAAAAAAACATTTCTCATATTCCAAAGTTTAGTGTTAATTCAGGGCTTAGATTTACATACCAGTCAGGTGTCAATAATACTGTCTTTGGAAATATTCTAATTTACGCAAACATTTTATTCCCAAGCTTCTCACCATAGATATCTGATTTGATAGCTAACATTCTTTAAGTTTTACTCAGTGCTAAAATTGTGCTTTTTTATGAACCAATTTTCTTTAAACAACTTTTCATTGCCTATTTAAACAAGTTTGTTCCTTAAACTATAGATGATGGGATTCAGCATGGGAATCACAAGTGAAAAATACAGACACTATCATTTCATGGTCCAAAGCATAGCTGGAAATTGGCCTCACATACATGAAGTAAATTGTCCCGTAATAAATTGATAAACCAATTAGATGAGAGCCACAAGTGTAGAAGAATTTTTGCCTTCCTTCAGCAGAACGTATCTTCAAAGCAGCCAACAGAATGAAACCATAGGAGATCAAGACAATTAGATCTAGTGGTTATCTCAGCAAAGCCCACAAAGTAGAAATTCAGAAGCTGGTAAATGTGTCAGAACAAGAAATAGTAAGGAGTGATGGGATGTCGCAAAGACTTGTTTAATTATGCTGATGCATGGAAGGTTAGGCAACAAGTGGCCACTATGTTTAAAGTAGCATCTGAAATCCAAACAACATGTGAAGCAATCAAGACTGGTAGGTAGACTTGGGCAGGCATGTTAACTAAATATAGAAGTGGGTTGTAGATTGTTCCATAGTGACCATAAACCATTACAGCCAAGAATAAATACTCTGTAATCAAAAAGGTAACAAATATAAACAACTATATTACATATATGTGCCATTTTGGATATATTATGTCCCCCAAGAAAAAGCAATGATCGTTTAATCCAATCTCATGGGATATTGGCATGAGGTTTTTTCCATGATATTGCCCACCCAACTGTCAGTGACACCTTTCATCAGAGTGTGACCTCTAATTGAATATTTCCATGAAATGTGGCTCCACCCGTTCAGCATGGACCTTAATTAGTTCACTGGAGTCTTATAAAAGTTCACAAACAGGACTTCAGTGTTGCAGCTGAGACAGATATTTTGGAGATGGCCATCAAAAGCAGACTTTTGCTGACACTTAGCCCCAGAGAAGCTAAGAAAGGACAGATGCCCCAGGAGCATTGGGAGAATGCCATTTTGAAATGCAACCTAGGAGCTGACACATGCTAGCCACCATGTGCCTACCCAGCTAACAGAGGTTATGACCTTTGTCCAGTGAAGTTACCCTATTGTTGATGCCTTACCTTGGATACTTTATGGCCTTAAGACTGTAACTTTGTAACCAAATAAACTCCCTCTTCTGCTATTTTGCAAAACGGAAGCATTAGCAGACCAGAACAACATGCCAGACGTAAAATGGTTTTATTCTCTGCCAGGAGATTGACAGACATTTTAGGGGTGACAAAAGAATAGTAGGCATCCAAGATAATACACTCAGAGAATAGAATATGGGATTGGGTACCAGAAATCCCCAATGACCAATACCACCAGTCCCCCATTTCCCACAAGAGTTAAGATAAATTGTTCAAAATAATAAAAATTGGAAGACTTGCAGCTCAAAATCATTCATGAAGCTCAACAACATAAACATGGTGACTTCATTCACATTCTTCTTTGAAATCCTGTATGTATCCAAATCAGATGGCAACCCTGATATTTCAGTGAATATTTGTAGGTCCTTGAGGAAACATGTTGTGAAATTTTACATTATCTTAAAATTTGTAAACACAAATGAATATTGGGATTTTTAAATTCAAAATGTTATTGTGGAAAGTACAAAACTAATACTAGACCTATATTTGCTACAATATGCATAAAATGCCTTTCCTTAAGTGTAGTAAATATAAATGTCAGAAATCATATTCACATCACATGATAGTATTCAATTTCAAGAAGCTGGTGTGAAAACTATATAATTGTTAAATGTTTCCAGATGACTACAAATTGGGATAAGTTAGACTTACATGTCAACTTGTCTAACAGAGCCACCCTAATTAACAATTTCGTGCTATTTCCTGGGAAGTGGTTGCTTAAGATGGGCAGAATGTTTAACTAGATTGAACTTAAATTTTTGAAAATGGTTAGAGGTGATAGTATGATGTCATTGTTAGATTAATTAACAGTGCTGAATTGTGGGTTAAAGCATGGGAATGTGTAACAGTGAATCTTGTGGTGGAAAATGTCTGTTATTAATTGTACAAATATAAAAAAAACTTCCATGAACTAGAGAAAATGTATGACACTATTACAGGAAATAGTGAAATGTACGACACTGTATCAGGGAGTAGCATATTAGTTGCTATTTAGCTTAATGCTCTATAAATATTAACTCCTATATTTATATGGCAATAATGTAGACTAAACTTTTACATTTTTGTTTCAGTGAAAGCCAAAATTATGTAACTGAATGTTACCAATGTCTTTATAAATGAAATTGAAAGTAGCAAATTGAATTGTTAATAATATTACATATTAACACAAAGAAATTTCTATAAAAGTTTAATTTTCAGAATGACATGATAATAATAAAAAAAACACAAAAAAAACATTTTTACAACCATCCACAAATTCCCCAAAACATAAAATATATTATTTGAAACTTTGTTCCATGAGGCTGCATATATGTGATATTTATGTATATGAAACATTCATGTAAAAGCATCTGGGTGAACATTTTAATTCAGAATTGAATAAAAAATAAAATAATGCTAATACACAAACTTCATTTATATGATAATTCATAATTTTTCAAGCACTTACAATCTCTCATATTCTAGACAGTGAAAGACAAGGAATGTTATATGGGCAAGGTAGTTGAGGCTCAGAAATACAAATTGAACTATTTAGAAATTGTATTACAATATACACCTTATAAAACAAGAGGCTATACTCCGAGAAAGGAAATAAAATATCACATTTCACTATCAGTGTGTGTTTGTGTTTATGGGGGGAAATTTTATGAAAAAAATGATTTTTTCCTCTCATATCTACCTTCAATTTACCTTCACAAATAGTTGCAATATTATATTAAGAACAGGAACTGGGTGCTTCAGTGAGGAAAAGTGACCTCTTTCCTAGAATTCTGAGGCAAAAGGGAGGATACATTTGTAGGATGGAATATTGGAAAATTGGTAATATATTCCTATTTGTTGTAGATAAAAGTTAGATAGATGATAGATGTAGATAGATAGAACTATATTAAAGACTTTATTCTGAAAGTGAATGAAATTTGAGTTAAGCAGATTCCAAGTGTTCTTAGATGACTGATAGCCTTAGTTAGTAGGAAATAAAAGTGGACTTCCTCAATGAAATATCTGATGTACTCCATTATTGCCATGTAAAATATCAGGAAAATAATCTCAGAATAGACAATTGTAGCTCCAGTTCCCTAACTCCATACTTAAAATTGGTTATTGTACCACATTAAGACTTGGAGAAATTGGGATTTAGCAGATCTTGCTTAACTTGCATATATTTTTAAATTTCATTTGTGCAGACTTGGAGTTTACAATTTGTTCCAATGATGAGGAAAATAAAATTTTGGCACTCTCTGATCAGTCATGGCTGCATTGTCATCATGGCCACATTTGTTACTTAAGAGACCCAATAGTGAACACAATTTATGTTCTAAGGTCTGACATTTTGAAGAAGAGCTACAGCCAAGAGGGACACTTTGAAGAAAGCACAGGAGTTGAGAGAGGAGCTGCAGATGAGAGACAGCTTGAAGATAGCTGTTGGAAGCAGATGCTTGCTGCAGAGGAGCAAAGAGAGGACAAACACCCCAAGAGCAACTAAGAGTGACATTTTTGAGGAACTGCAGCTTAGAGAGGAACATCCTGGGAGAAAGCCATTTTGAAACCAGAACTTTGGAGCAGACACCAGCTAAGTGCCTTCCCAGCTAACAGAGGTTTTCTGGATGCCATTGGCCATCCTCCAGTGAAGGTACCCAATTGTTGATGCTTTACCTTGGAAACCTTATGGCCTTAAGACTGTAACTATGTAAGCAAATATACCTCCCTTATAAAAGCCAATCCATTTCTGGTGTTTTGCATTCCAGCAGCATTAGCAAACTAGAATAGGTGGGTTAGTTTTAAAGTTTGTCATTGTTTCCTTAATTGATTCTAATTGAGCTTTATGTTCTCTTTCAGTGGTCTTTAGGAGTTATTTGTTAAAAGCATCTCATTTAGTGAACTTAATTGTAAAATTGGGGCTGATAAGTTTCTCCTTGAAATAATGAAGTCTAGGCTGATCAAAGTCACCCTTTTGTGGCTGTGTAAATTTAGATTAATCAGAGGTTAAACTCATTTATTAGGATAGTTGCAACTGTTGACATTAGAATTCTTATATAAATAATTAGAAACTGGTTGGACAGGAGGTTCCTGCAAAGAAGCCTCAGTTGACTGTTTGTTACCTATTACCCCATGAGTAATAAAAATAATAATAATAATAAAATAGAAAACTCTTACTTGGAAGTTCAATATTGAATCTGCAAAGGCCTTACCAGGCTATTTATTCTCAAAATCAGATTGACTGCTGACTGTTCCTTATAGTGAGAGAAACTGTAAAGAATTCTCTCACATGATGGCCAAAAGCAACAGACATCATAACAGAGGACCCAGTCAGTCTTTAGCTCAACAGATTTGACCTCAGCCACAATACAGCAAGAGTTCAAAGATCCAAGAGGGGCTAGCCAAAGTACCCAGACAATGAACCCAGAGAATATGGAGCACAAAGGATTCCTGCTGCTACCATGTGTTTCTCTCATCTGCAGTCCGAGAACTGTCCTAGTGTTTGCCTTCAAATCCCACTCTTCTGATACGAGACTATCATGCTGAAAACAGAATGAACAGACACTGAAAACTGAAGAACAGAAGAAATTTATTAAGCTAAAGTAAGATGCATTCAAAAGAGCAACAAAGAAGATGGTGGCATAGGGAGATGTGGAATCCTGTTTGTCACCTAAGTCAGCCAGAAACTCTGGAGCAACTGTTTGGGGGGTTCTGTGACCAGACACACATCATACACTGGTCTGGAGCAGGTGGAAGGTCTGAGATCACAGTGCACAACTGTAAGTTTCTTAATCTGTGGAGGTGGGCTCCCCTCACTCACTCACTAGCACAGGAGGCTTGTCTGGAATTGCTCTTCCATGGGAAAAAGAATCAGTATCTACAAGGAACAAGTGAAGGTAGCTCAACCAAGCTCCAATTGGGGATTTAATTGAGAAATTTGTACCACTGAACACAACTTCAGAGGACAGATAAACCCAGAAAGAGCAAAAAAGGAATCTGGAGCTCTCTCTGTAGCAGAGAGGAGGCAGGGATGACACAAAAAGAGGCATTTGGAATTTATTTGCAGTTTATTTGGGCTTAGAATATCTGCTGCTATTGGGTGGGTGTGAGGCTTACAGTACCACACATGCTGTCTCTCCGTAGGAGCAGAGTTTAGTGCCATTTGTGTCCTTTTATGCTTTAACCATATTGCTCTGGGTATTATTTCCCTGATGGATGTATTTTCTTCATATTGTAGCATTGTTGATACTCTTGAGAACAGGAATGTGGGCTCCAGGGGTTCTATTGACCTTTCTCACAACTCCCTCTGGCACTATGCAACAAAGCCAGTCTGGAGGATGTATCAACTAAGGAGTAAAAGCAAATGAGACCTTTTTGGCAGGCAGAGTTACAGGTGTTTTTAGTAGTGTGTTTCTATCTACCTTTGAGGCATGACCAGAAGATGTGTGTAATATTTTTAAAGTTTTGGAGGCCATGGAATTTGGCTGTGTCAGTAACTCAAAGGGGAAGATATCATGTGTGGCAACTGGAGTCTTGTTTAAATATAAAAAGCATTTTAGTTAAAACAGAGGTCTAATTTTTTTATATTTCTACTAGTGTTATATTTGTTGATCGGTAGAATATAAGTTATGTACTTTCTTTGCTTCTTGTTTAAATGTCTTTTATTTGTTGAAGGTGAAGTTCTGACCTGTAGCTGACTGCAAACACTTTTAGAGTAGAGTAAAACAATGTGACTGATAAGGAAAGTTGTTTGTTTCTGTGACATATAACTTCTTTTGAGCAGTTAAAACTATGACTAGCAACACTACTCTGTTTAATATCATGCAGATCAGTATCAGAACATAACATGGACAGTAAGAACATGGGTAAGCTTTTAGGAATTTTATATAGTCCTTAAATATTTATATGAACAATATTTTATCAATGCAAATTTAACTATCAGAAGGTTATAAAACCCTTTTATATTTGACATTTCCTGTACAAAATGAATCTAATTATTTTTAGCACTTAGCTCTTTTTACAAGGTGAAAGGATAATTAGGAACAGGTTTACTGGGAAGCAGTATTTAGTTTATTTAATTAAAGGTAAGGAAAGACTCAATTCTTTTAAAAGTGAGAAGACTTGATTTTTTCTTAAACAATCGGGGACATGATAAAGTTAACAAAGTACAAGAGGTTATTTTGATAAACATAGACTTTTTGCCTTTTACACTGATTATTTAAAAAGAAAAAAATGTGTATAACCTCTTACTAAAAACAGACTGATAATCTAAGAAAAGTTTGTTACTTCAATAGTGAGAAAACTAAATTTTAGTTTGCATCAATATATAATTTGATGCTCAGGCTTTTACTAAAATTTACAGAGAGATTCATTAGCTTTACCCAACTTTTGCCACAAGAAATAGATTTCCTTTTCTGCTAAACTCTGCAACTTTCTATATATATTCAGGTGTCCTGGTTTGGGTGTATTATGTCCCCCAGAGAAAGCCATGTTCCTTGTTGCAATCTTGTGGGGGCAGATTTATTAGTCTTTTGACTAGGTTGGAACCTCTTGATTGTTTCCATGGAGATGTAACTCAACCAACTGGGGGTGATAACTCAGATTAAATTATTTCCTTGGGGATGTGGACCCTGCCCATTCAGTAGTCCCAATTAGATTGAGTCCTGATTTCTCATCAAAAACTATGGAGGCAAGAAGTCAGTAGGTTTAAATAGTTAAAAAGCTGTAGGAAAACAACTGCCAGCCAAGAATTTGATATCCAGTAAGACACTCCTTCAGAAATTAGGGGAAGATTAATACATTCCCAGATAAGCAAAAGCTGAGAGAATTCATCCCTACTAGACTGGCCCCACAAGCAATGCTAAAGGAAATTCCTCAGACTGAAAAAAAGGGGCACTAGACAGTGGCTGAAAATGGAATAAAGAAATAAAGGACCTGCAATAAAGGTAATAATTTAGGTAATTATAAATGTCAGTATTATTGCATTTTTTTAGTATGTAAAATTTGGTACAATTCTTAATTCCTGCAGGTGCTTAAATGCCAATTCTTAAAAAAGCACTTCTTGAGTGCACATGGAACATCTCCAGGATGTTGGGTGGTAAAGCAAGTCATTATAAAATACATATATATGTATATACACAACACACATACACATACTGAAATCAAACAACGTTTATTCATTGACCACAACTGAATGAAGCCAGACATTAATAACAGAAGGAAAAATGGAATGTTCACAAATATGTGGAAATTAAAAAAACATGCCCTTAAACAACCAATGTATTAAAGAGGAAATTAGCAGTGAAATTAGGAAACATATTGAGGCAACTGAAAATCAAAATACAACAAACTAACACTTATGGAATGCTGTTAAGGCAGTATTGAGGGAGAAATTTATAGCTCTAAATGTTTCCATTAAAAGAGAAGAAAGACTTCAAACCAGAGATCTAACCTCAAAATTTGGAAGAACTAGAGAAAGAAGAGCAAACTAAACCCAAGTTGAGCAGAAGGAAAGAAAAAACAAGATTACAGAAGAGATAAATGAAATAGAATAAAACAAAAACAATAGAGAGAATTAACAAAACCCAAAGCTGGTTTTGTGAAAAGATCGAGAAAATTGATATATCTTTGGCAAGGCTGACAGGGAGAAAGGGAGAGAATGTACAAATAATGAAAATCAGAAATGAAAAGGGGGACATTACTACCAGCCCTACTGAAATAAAAGAACTGTAAGATGATACTATTAAAAACTGTATGCCAATAAATTAGATAACCTAGATGGAATAGACAAATTTTTAGAAATACCCAAACTATCTACATAGACTCAGGAAAATATGCAAGATCACAACAAGCCAATTACTAGCAAAGAGATTGGATCAGTAATCAAAATCTCCCAACAAATAAAAGCCCAAGACCAGATAACTTCACAGGTGATTTCTACCAAACATTCTAGAATGCGTAACTCCAATTCTGCTCAAACTCCTCCACAATTTGAAGAGGTAGAAAAAGAAAAGAAAATGACATAAAAATATATTTTATGAATATAGATGGAAATATCCTCAACAATATACTAGCAAGCATAATCCAAAATACTAGGAAACCTTATCCAAAAGCATATAAGAATAGGAGGAGACATTGTCAACATTATGAAGGGCATATATGAAAAATCCACAGCTAACATCCTATTTAACTGTGAAAGACTGAAAATTTTCATGTAAGATCAGGAACAAGACAAGGATCCCACTGCCATCACTCTTATTCAACATTTTACTGTAATTTCTAGCCAGAACAATTAGTCAATAAAAGAAAAAAGGCATCCAAATTGGAAAGGAAGAAGTACAACTTTCCCAATTTGCAGATGATATGAACCTATTTACAGAAAATGCTGATAAATTCACAGTAAAGCTCCTAGATGTAATAAATTATTCATCAAAATGGAGTACAAGCCCAATGTGCAAAAATCAGACATCTCAAAAAAAAAAAATGTGTGAATGTGAAGCTAAGGCTTAAAACATACAGGGTTCTTAATAGGTTGATGGACATACTTTGATATAGGATGGTGGGGATGACAGAACAACATTTGAGTGCCATTAACAGCACTGACATACATATTTGAATGTGACTAAAAGGGGAAATAGACTGAAAATATGGTAACAGTATAAACATTTTAAAAAATCCATGGAACTGCACTACACAAACATTGAATCCTAAATGAAAGCATAGACTTTTATTAATAGTACAATTATAAAAGTTTGCTTTCATCAAATGTAACAAAATTTCCACACCTATGAATGTTGTTGGTGGGTGGTATATTGGGATCTGTATTTATATTTCATACATGATTATTCTGTAAACCCAGAACTTCTCTAATTTTAAAAAGAAAACCTATAAAGAGAATGAATCTTCCTTATGAGTGGAGAGACTGAAGTTACCTCATATGATGAGATTTGTGTATATATGTCTACATATATATACATTTGGTTTTCCATTTTTCTTTTCTTCTCTTACCTTTTTACAGGATTTTGACTCCTGAAAGTTTTAACATAATAATTTATAGTATAAAGTTATATAATACATGGGACTAGTTATGAAAAGTAACACTGCATTACTGTCAGGAGATATTGAGGCTACTGCCTACTTATTCACTCATGCAGAAAATACAGAGTTCCAATCTAACTCATTACCAAATCCATGCTTCTTAGAATTGAGGAAAGAATATTATAATACACTACTTACTATAATTTAGTTTGTATGGTTTTATTTTACTTTAAATCACAGTATATGATAAGTTGACTTAAAAGTTTTTCATCTTAGTTGAAGATTATTAAAATCATTTTATATCACTGATTTCTTTTCCTACCAATTATTTTCATTGGTTTATTCTTAATATTGGGCTTAGTTTTTAATATTAAATGAAGTATCAGGGCTTTCACATATTATTTCATTTTATCCTGGTGTGGCTTTGAATGTGTTTTTATTTTGCAACTGCATTGCATGTGTATTCTTTTATTTAATTTTTTGAAAAACATTTATTTTAAAATAAATTCACTAATGATGACTAATAAATGACTAACAGGACAGTTGCAAAAATAATATAAACCCCATATGGAGAATTCTAAATTCCCCTATTCTCCAGATACCCAGATCTACCAATTTTGACATTTTGCCACATTTGCCATAGCATTCTATCAACTTTCCATCATCCATCTATTTTCTGAGCATTTGAGGGCACACATCATGCCCCTTAAACACATAATACTTCCATGTACATTTCCTATGAACCAGTATGTTCACTTTTGTAATCACCTTAAGTACAGTTACCATGTGCAAGAAATTTAATATTGCTATAAAGCTTGTCATAAAGTGGTCATGGAACATTCTCTAGGATAACCACATTTTGGGTCACAAAGAAAGGCTCAACAAATTTAAAAATATTGATATTACAAAAAACACTTTCTTGCATCTAAATGGAATGAAGTTGGAAATAAACAACAGGCAGAAGATTGTAAAATTCACAAATAAATGGAGACAAAACAACTCACTCAATAGAAAACCAGTGGATAAAGAAAGAAATTACAAGAGAATTTAGTAAATACCTCGAGGCAAATGACAGTGAAAAGAAAACATATCAAAATTTATGGGCTGTAGCAAAGCTGGTGCTGAGAGGGAAATTTATGACCCAAAAAGCCTATATTAAAGGAAAAGAGAAATTCTGAGTTTACACGTTGTAGTTACTCCATACTGGCAAGGCATTTTAGTGTCTGCCTTTATTTCTGGCCTACTTCACTCAAATACTGGGTACAGTATCCATTCACCTTGTTGTGTGTCTCACAGCTTCACTCCTTCTTGTAGTTGCTCAATATTCCATTGTATGCATACACCACAGTTCACCATTCTGTTCCTCAGTCTATGTACCCTTAGGTCACCTCCATCCATTGCAAATCATGATTGCTGTCTCCATGAACACAAATTTGCAAATGTCCATTCACATCTCTGCTCTCAGATCTTCAAATAATGTACCCCATAATGAGGTTGCAGGACCTTATGGTCCCCACATACTTAACTTTTTGTGCATCCGTCACACTGACCTTCAGAAAGGCTAAACCATTCTACCTGCTCATCAGCAGTAGATAGGTACATCCCTTTCACCATGTTTTCGCCAACACTTTTACTCCTACATATATTTTTCCTACAGTTTTATAGAGTTATAGTCACATATCATACATTCATCCACAGTGCGCAATCAGTTGTTCATGGTATCATCATAAAGTTGTATATCACCACAATCAGCACTTGAACATATTGATTACTACAAGAAAAATTGGTTTTTTTTTAGCAATAATAAAAAAGATGATAAAAAGGAAAATAACATCATACATTACAATATAATAGTAAGGACAAGAAAATAACACCGGTACCAAGAATCCCATATTCCTTCCTTACATCCCCCTCTCATATACATTTAGCATTGGCATATTGCCTCTGTTACATTTAATGGAGGTATATTAGAAAATTACTGTTGACCATAGACTCCAGTTTGATTTGATTATGTTTTTTCCCAAATACCATCCCTTTTTCAACACTCTACATGATTGACATTAATTTGCTCTCCCACATGCAAAAACATTTTTATAGTTCTATATTTAGTAATAGTCATTGACCACTCCAGTTTTTGCCAAGTTATACAGTACCAGTCTGTATCACCTATCTTTGAGTCTGATGTCATACATTCTCCTATCCCACCTCTTTGAGCTTTACTCACAGACTTCTTTGTTCAGTGTACTTACAATACTGTGTTACCATCACACAGTATTATGCTATTTCTGGTTCTATACAATCAATCCTGCTAAACATTCTGTGGTCCTTCAGCATCAAATGCCTTATCTCTACCCTCTTTCTATCTCCTGGCCACCTGTGTTGTCAGCTTTTAACTCCCAAAGTTTGTTCATTAATGTCTATTCATATTAGTGAGGCTGTACAGAATCTGTCCTTTTGTTTCTGGCTAACTTCACTCAACGTAATGTCCTCAAGTTTCATCCACATTATTACATGATCCATGTCTGTGTTCTGTCTTACAGCTGCATAATATTCCATCATGTGTTTATACCATAGTTTGTTTATCCACTCATCCATTGATGGACAATTGGGCTGTTTCCGTCTCTTGGCAGTCATGAATAATGCTGCAATAAACATTCATTTCCAAATGTCTGTGTCTTAAGTTTCAGTTCCTCTGAATATATACCTAGCAATGGAATAGCTGGGTCATACAGCAAATCTATATTTAGCTTCCTGAGGAAACTCCACACTGCCTTCTAGAGTGGTTAAACCATTCTACATTCCAACCAACAATGAATAAGTGTGCTTCTTTCTCCATATCTTCTTCAGCACTTGCCATTTTCTGTTTTTTGGATAATGACCATTCTGGTAGGTATGAGATGAAATTGCATTGTGGTTTTGATTTGCATTTCCTTAATAGCCAGTGAAGTAGAGCATTTTTTTCGTATGTTTTTGAGCCATTTGTATTTCCTCTTCAGAAAAATGTCTGTCCATGTCTTTTGCCCATTATTTAATTGGATTGTTTTTCTTTCTGTTATTGAGTTGTAGGATTCCTTTATATATTTGGGATATTAAATCTTTATCTGATGTGTGGTTTCCAAGTATTTCCCATTGTGTAGGTTGCCTTTTTACTTTTCTGACAAAGTCCTTTGATGTACAAAAGTGTTTAATTTTGAGGAGATCCCGTTTGTGTATTTGTTCTTTGGTTGCTCACACCTTGGGTGTGAGGTCTAAGAAACCACCTTGTATCACAAGATCTTTAAGATATTGCCCTACATTTTCTTCTATGAGTTTTATGGTCTTGGTGCTAACATTTAGATCTTTCATCCATTTTGAGTTAATTTTTGTATAAGGTGTGAGATAGGTATCTTCTTTCATTCTTTTGGAAATGGATATCCAAAGATCAGTTGTCCATAGATGTGAGGGTATACTTCTCAATACTCAGTTTGATTTCATTAGTTGGTATATCTGTCCTTATGCCAGTACCATGCTATTCTGAGCACTGTCACTTTGTAATATGCTTCAAAGTTGGGTAGTGTGAGACCTCCTGCTTTGTTCCTCTTTCTCAAGATATTTTTGGCTACTCAGGGCACCTTGCCCTTCCAAATAAATTTGTTTATAGTTTTTTCTATTTCTGTAAATTAAGTTGCTGGAATTTGAATTGGTGTTGCACTGAATCTTTAAATCAGTTTAGGTAAAATTGCCATCGTAACTATATTTAGTCTTCCAATCCATGAACATGGTATGTTCTTCAATTTTTTAAGGTCTTGTTCAATTTCTTTTAGCAGTTTGTTATAGTTTTCTGTGTAAAGGTCCTTTGTGTCCTTGGTTAAGTTTATTCCTAAATACTTGATTCTTTTGGTTGCTATTGTAAATGGGATTTTTTTCTTGATTTTCTCCTCTTGTTGCACGTTACTTGTGGATAGGAACGCTACAGATTTTTGTGTATTGATCTTGTAGCCTGCCTCTTTGCTGTATTCTTTGACTAGCTCTAGTAGCTTTGCTGTAGATTTTGTAGGATTTCCTGCATATAGAATCATGTCATCTGCAAATAGTGAAAGTTTTACTTCTTTCTCTCCAATTTGGATGCCTTTTATTTCTTTTTCTTGCCTAATTGCTCTAGCTAGAACTTCCAGCACAATGTTGAATAACAGTGGTGATAGTGGGCATCCCTGTCTTGTTCCTGATCTTAGAGGAAAAGATTTCAGTCTTTCCCCGTTGAGTATGATGTTAGCTGTGGGTTATCCATATATCACCTTTATCGTATTGAAAAAAATCCTTTCTATTCCTATCCTGTGAAGTGTTTTCATCAGGAAAGGATGTTGAATTTTGTCAAATGTCTTTTCTGCATTGACTGAGATGATCATGTGGTTCTTCTGCTTTGATTTATTGATGTGGTGTATTACATTAATTGATTTTCTTGTGTTGAACCAGCCTTGCATACCTGGAATAAATCCCACCTGGTCGTGGTGTATAATTTTTTTAATGTGTTGCTGGATTCAATTTGCAAGTATTTTTTGATGATTTTTGTGTCTCTATTCATTACCGAAATTGGTCTATAATTTTTTTGTAGTATCTTTGTCTGATTTTGGTATTAGGGTGGTGTTGGCTTCATAGAATGAGTTAGGTAGCTTTCCCTCTTCTTCAATTTTTTTGGAGAGTTTGAGCAGGATTGGTACTAATTCTTTCTTGAATGCTTGGTAGAATTCACAGGTGAAACTGTTTCTGGGCTTTTCTTTTTTGGCAGATTTTTGATGACTGACTCAATCTCTTTACTTGTGATTGGTTTGTTGAGGTCATCTATTTCTTCTTGAGTCAGTGTTGGTTGTTTATGTTTTTCTAGGAAGTTGTCCATTTCATCTCAGTTGTCTGGTTTATTAGCATATAGTTGCTCATACTATCTTCTCATTATCTGCTTAATTTCTGCAGGGTCAGTAGTTATATTTCTGCGGGGACTGAGCTTGTGCCTCGACTTACCAGGCCTGGGCCAGGGGACTTGATATCACCCCCTGGGGAGGGTAGTAGGTACGGGCGTGAGTGCCCTCTGCAGCCCCCCCGAGCCTGAGGAGCGAGGTCAAGGCAGCTCCCTTTTCCTCACCCAAAATGCCACTGGCAGGGGAGGCTTGCCGGAGGAAACCGCCTTTCTCCCAACTGCCCTTTCCCCACTACCTTATCTTACCCACTCACTCCCTGGTGCCAAGGCCACTCCTGCCACCGCCAGTGCGCATGCACCGTGGCCGAAACAACCCCCGCCCGTTGCAACGGCTCCTGCGTCCTCTCAGAACCAATCCTAGCCCCTCTCCCTTCAGTATTGCCATTTTAGGCTACTTCACCTCCTTTCCAGCCCTGCCCCTCTTACCAGCCTATATAACCTGTAATCACCCCTGAATAAATCTCTTTGGCGCATACCCCTACTGGATGAAGAGTGTTTTTGTCCTTATCGCCGCCCTCCTTGCACGCCTCTCGCCGAGGACTCTGGCCACGTCCTCCGCCTCGCCCTCGCCTCCGGGAAAGAGCCCCCGCCGCCGGTAACCTTTAAGCAGCCCCGAGAGCTGAGGGCTCGGCTACCGGCCGCCACTCCCCCTAGAAGCAGTAACCCCGACCGCAACTGGTGCCCCGTGTGAGGAACGTCTCCACACGACAGTTTGGCAGGTCACCCGCTCGCCCGGACGCCCCTCCAGCTTCCCGTTTCCTCGCCTGCAAGGTAAGGGCCGCCTCTCCCTCGCCGCTTCCGGAGCCGTGTGAGGTTCCTTGCTCCGAAGCCGCTCCTCCCTTCCCCCACGCTCTCTTCATCCAGTAGGAACTCCTCCCTTCCCCCACGCTCTCTTCGTCCTCTTGTATGCGCACTTCTATGACCCCCGTTCCTCCTAACACTCTCCCTCTTCCCCTCCATTACTTTGCTGTAGTTCTTTGTATCTTTATTTCCTCATTTGGTGCCGTGTGCCTCTTTGCAACCGCCCCCCCCCTGACTGCTCTCGTTGCCAAAGGGCACTGCTTTCTGCTCTCGCCGTCTCCTTCGGCCTTGCAGCCACGGTTTATCTCATTCTCTCTGCTCAGTAAACTACTCCTCCTTCTCCTCCCCGCCAGCCGGCCGGCCCGGCTCGGGAACTACTCCCCCTCCTCTCCCCTCAGCTATGGGTAATCGTATATCTACATGTCAGGCACCTCAAGTTCGTGCTCTGGCTGGTCTCCTAGACACGCATCGCTGTAAAGTGTCTGTCCGGCAGCTGCAGATATACTGGGATCTCCTGCTGCCCTTTAACCCATGGCTCACCACTTGCCATCTTTGGGACCCTGTTACTTATGATCGCCTTATTGATCGAGTCACTAATGCCATGGAACATGAGAGCAAGCGCTTCCCTCCCGGCTTGCTCCCCACCTTGATAACCATCCGCTCCTGCCTTCAAGGCTCCCTCCCCCCTGATAGAGGCCCCGTTAAATCCAAGGAGGCACTATCAACCCAGCCGACAGACTCAGATAGCAATACTAATTCAACTCATGACTCGGACACGGAGTCCTTAGTCGAGCAGATTAACAACGCGCTCGAGGTGACTCCCAAAAAGCAAAATAACACTGCGCCACGCCAAGATGGCGAACTTCCTCCTTCTTCTTCCATCGAGGGAAGGAAATGCTCTGGCGATGACATCAGCCCTAAGCTGGGCCAGAAACCGCATACGCTTTACCCCGCCCTTCCACAGGGCGGAGCTAGTCCACCATCTTATGCCTTGAACCCCACCCTTTCACAGGGCGGGACTGATCCACCATCTTGTGTCTTAGCCACGCCTACCGCGCCGCCGTCTCGCGACGCTTGGGGCCTCCCACTCCCGCCTCTCCCTCCGGCGAGCTCCCCTTCGGAGCCGCTACCGGCAGCTGCCGCCGCTCCTTCCACCCTGCCGACTAACAACCCCTGGCTGCCTTCTGCACCTCAAGGCAATCCTTGGGGCAACGCTCCCCCTACCCCCACTCCCACGCCAAGTCCTCTGCAAGCGTGTCCTCCTTTCTCTCGTGCTTTTCGCTGTTTTCCTCTTAACCTTGCCCCCACCCCACAGAGGCCGCATGACTGGTATCCCATTGACTTAGATACTATCAAGCAGCTTCGCAAGGCCGTCAAGGAGGACGGGTTAGGTAGCCCATATGCTTCCCAAATACTACAGGATCTCGCCATGAACTATTGCATCCCCCAAGACTGGGCCTCGCTTGCCCGTTCAATTTTTAACCCCGGCCAGTTTGTTGACTGGCGTGCTCACTTCCAGGCAGAAGCAGCTAAGCAAAGTGAGCAAGATGCAGCCATTGGAGTCTATCATCCCCCCGAAGCCTATTTGGGCACTGGAGCGTTTCTAAATGCGTCTGCTTATCTTAATGTCCCTGCCACCTTCTGGACTATCCTCAGAGGCATCGCCTTGCGCGCGTTTGCCAATTGCTCTGCCTGTCGGCCTAATAAATTCACCAAGCTCTTTCAGGAGCCGAGTAAGCCTTTCACCACCTTTGTCTCCAGAGTCGAAGAAACCTGCGCTCAAAAGGTAAGTAATCCCCAGGCCCAATATTACATGTGCCCATCCTCAAATCCTGGAAAATCGTACTGTAATTCCCCCAACAAGTACTACTGTGCATACTGGGGGTGTGAAACATTAGCCACTAATTGGAAGCCTCCTGTTCCTAATCATTACCTTACCTTAAAATGGACCCCTACAGGGTGCAAACTCCCTACTGTTAACTGGCTCGGCCAAGAAAGTAAAGGATCCTGCACACATCTTAATCTTACAGTGCAGCTCCCCACTGATCCCTCCTGGTTACTCAGTCAAACTTGAGGCTTCAGAATCTATGAGAAAGGAACCGACCGAGAATCACTTATTCTAATAAAAAAGGAGGCTGTAAGCCAACCATGCCAAAATACTGCATTAAGAACACCCTCTGGCATAGGTCCCAATAAAGTCATTAACCCCCTTTTTCCACAGCTCTCCAGCCGCACCTCAGCTCCAACCAGCCGCACCTCAGCTACAAACAGCGCATCGCCAACCCCACCACCCCAACCTTTTCTGCCCCCTTCTCGTTATTCCTCTCCCCTCCTCAGCCTCATCCAAGCCGCCTTTGCCTCAGTAAACTCCTCCAACCCCAATTTTACCTCCTCCTGCTGGCTCTGCCTCTCCACCTCTTCCTCACTGTACGAGCCCGTTGCCTCCAACCTCTCCTTTTCAGAAAGCACAGAAGACAGCCCCTCGGAATGCAGTTGGAATACCTCTGCCGTCCCCCTAACCTTTCATTCAGTCTCCTATACGGGAAAGTGCGTCCGTCCTCGCTCCAGTAACTCTCCCGACCTCACTGCCTGTGCCAGCTACTCATCTCCCAGCAGCTCGGCAAAATTTCTCATTCCTCATAACTCCTCCCAATGGCTCTGCTCCTCTACAGGACTTACCCCCTGTCTCAGCACGAATATCATCAGCGAATATAAAGAAACTTGCCTCCTAATTGTCCTTATCCCTAAGGTCTTATACCACAGCGAAGAAGACTTCTTCCTCCGTCTGGAAAGAACTGCAGCTCCTGCCCTTCTACAAAAGCGAGAGCCCATCACCGTCCTTACAATTGCCTCCCTCCTAGGTCTTGCCGGCACTGGCACCGGAATCGCTGCACTAGCCAGTCAAGGCTCCGCCCTAACTCACCTCAGGGCGGCTGTTGACGAGGACATTCGTCACCTACAAAACGCTATTTACCATCTAAAAAATTCTGTCAATTCCCTCTCTGAGGTAGTGCTCCAAAACCGCCGAGGTCTTGACCTTCTCCTCCTCAAAGAAGGAGGCCTCTGCGCCGCCCTAGGAGAAGAGTGCTGTGTTTATGCCAATTCCACAGGTCTCATCGAGGACAGCCTGAAAAGGGTCCGAGAGGGACTGGAAAAGCGTAAAAGAGATCGTGAAGCCACCAATTATTGGTCCAGTTTTTTCACTCCCATCCTCCCATACATCCTTCCTTTTCTTGGCCCCCTATTAATAATTATTCTAGCTCTCATCTTAGGACCCTGCCTCATCCGCAAAATTGTCCAGCTTGTAAGAAAACAAACAGATGCCATTTTTTCCTCGTTCGTGCAAATCCAGTATCAGCGACTCGCCACCTCTGACGCCCCCCACTCCAAGATGACAGCCAACCCTCCGCGACCTCAACGCCACCGGTCGACCCGCCGACCGCGAGGCCCTTCCCAATCACCTGAACATCGCTCTCGCCTCGAGTTCCAGCTTCTCTGAACCCCTGAACTTTAAACCCCTGAACTTTAAACCCCTCACCTTCGCCCAGCCCGCTGCAGCGAAGCCCTTGTCGAGCGCCCGGGCACCACACCAACACTGAGCTCCAGCCTCACTGAGCCACCGTCAACCCCTTTTTCCCTTCCCTGACCTCCCCCTTCCCTCACCCTTAGCGGGCCTCTCCGGTAAAGCCTCTTCCTCTAATTAGAAAAGAAAGGGGAATTGCGGGGACTGAGCTTGTGCCTCGACTTACCAGGCCTGGGCCAGGGGACTTGATATCACCCCCTGGGGAGGGTAGTAGGTACGGGCGTGAGTGCCCTCTGCAGCCCCCCCGAGCCTGAGGAGCGAGGTCAAGGCAGCTCCCTTTTCCTCACCCAAAATGCCACTGGCAGGGGAGGCTTGCCGGAGGAAACCGCCTTTCTCCCAACTGCCCTTTCCCCACTACCTTATCTTACCCACTCACTCCCTGGTGCCAAGGCCACTCCTGCCACCGCCAGTGCGCATGCACCGTGGCCGAAACAACCCCCGCCCGTTGCAACGGCTCCTGCGTCCTCTCAGAACCAATCCTAGCCCCTCTCCCTTCAGTATTGCCATTTTAGGCTACTTCACCTCCTTTCCAGCCCTGCCCCTCTTACCAGCCTATATAACCTGTAATCACCCCTGAATAAATCTCTTTGGCGCATACCCCTACTGGATGAAGAGTGTTTTTGTCCTTATCGCCGCCCTCCTTGCACGCCTCTCGCCGAGGACTCTGGCCACGTCCTCCGCCTCGCCCTCGCCTCCGGGAAAGAGCCCCCGCCGCCGGTAACCTTTAAGCAGCCCCGAGAGCTGAGGGCTCGGCTACCGGCCGCCACTCCCCCTAGAAGCAGTAACCCCGACCGCATATTTCCTTTCCCATTTCTGATTGTATGTATTTGCATCCACTCTCTATTCTTTTTTTGTTAGCCTAGCCAGTGGTCCATCAATTTTATTGATTTTCTCAAAGAACCAACTTCTGGTTTTGTTCAGTGTCTCTACTGTTTTCCTGTTCTCAAGTGCATTTATTTATGCTTTAATGTTTGTTATTTTTTCCCTTCTGTTTGCTTTCAAGTTAGTTTGCTTTTCTTTCTCTAATTCCTCCAGGTCAACAGTTAACTCTTCAATTTTTGCTCTCTCTTGTCTTTTAATATAGGCATTTAGGGAAATAAATTTCCCTCTCCGCACCACCTTTGCTGCATCCCATAAGTTTTGATAAGTTGTGTTTTCATTGTCATTTGCCTCAAGGTAATTACTAATTTGTGTTATAATTTCTTCCTTCACCCACTGGTTTTCTAAGAGGGTGTTGTTTAGCCTCCATATGTTTGTGAATTTTATGACCTTCTGCCTTTTATTTATTTCCAACTTCATTCCATTATGGTCTGAGAAAGTGTTTTGTATAATATCAAAGTTTTTAAATTTTTTTGAGACTTGCCTTGTGACCCAACATGTGGTTTATCCTAGAGAATGTTCCATGAGCACTTGAGAAAAAAGTGTACCCTGCTGTTATTGGATGTAGTGTTCTATAAATGTCTGTCAAGTTTAGTTCATTTGTCATGCAATTCAACATCTCCATTTCTTTGGTGATCCTCTCTCTAGATGTTCTATCCATTGATGAGAGTGATGTATTGAAGTCCCCAGCTATTATTGTAGAGGTGTCTACTTCATTCAGTGATCTCAGTGTTTGCCTCATGAATTTTGGGGCATTCTGGTTTGGTGCATAAATATTTATGATTGTTATGTTTTCTTGATGAATCGATCCTTTTATTAATATATAGTGCCTTCTTTGTCTCTTATAATTGTTTTACTTTTGAAGTCTAATTTTGTCTGATATTAGTATAGCTACTCTCTGTCAATATCTTAAATATATCATGCCACTGTCTTCTTGCCTTCATGGTTTCTATGGAGAAATCTGTACATAGTCTTATCGACCTTCCCTTGTATGTGATGGATTGCTTTTCTCTTGCTGCTTTCAGAATCCTCTGTTTGTCTTTGACATTGGATAATCTGATCAGTATCTTGGAGTAGGTCTATTGGGATCTATTCTATTTGGGGTACATTGTACTTCTTGAATCTCTAATTTTCTGTCTTTTGTAAGAGTTGGGAAATATTCAGTGAATATTTCTTTTATTACTCTTTCTGCCCCCTTTCCCCTCTCCTCTCCTTCTGGGATACCTATAACATGCATATTTGTGCATTTCATGTTGTCACTCAGCTCCCTAAGACCCTGCTTATATTTTTCCATTTTTCACCATCTTTTCTTTTGTGTGTATGAATTCAAATGTCTTGTCTTCCGGTTCACTGATCCTTTCTTTTGCCTGTTCAAATCTGTTGTGTCCCTCCATTGTGTTTTTCATCTCCTCCATTGTGGCCTTCATTCCCATGAGATCTGCCATTTGTTGTTTCAAGTTTATAAATTCTTCTTTATGGTCATCTAGTATCTTCTTTATATCCTTCATCCCGTTCACTATATCTTCCTTCAGTTCATTGAATTTATTTAGCATTAGGTGCCTCAACTCCGGTATCTTAGTTGAACTATTAGTTTGTTCCTTTGGCTGGTCCATATTTTCGTTTTTCCTGGTATTGCTTGTTATCTTAAGTTGCCTAGGCATCTGATTTTCTTGATTAGTTTATTCTGGAGCTTGTTTTCTATCTTTTACCTAGGGGTTTTCTTATTGGTTGGCTTTCTTCTCTGGCCTCTTTTATTCAGTTCAACTTATTCCAGACCTCTAATGCAGGTTCTATTTAGTTGATCAGAATTTTTCACTCTTTTTTTTCTATTTCTTGCCCTGCTCTATGTAGCCTTTTTATGAGAGGATCTCCTCAGATACTGTCAGATTTTCCTAGTCTAGAGAGGCCCAGATCTCATTGGGAGGGTATGGAGTTTTCCTGAGAATGAGACCCTCCTATGAGGCCTTTAGAATTGGTGCTTTTCCTCTCCTGTCCAGCAGGTGGCACTTGCCAGCTCACAGCTCCCCCACCAGTGTAAGGGGGTATGGAGACTTTAGTTCTTCTGGTGACTCTGATCCTGTTGGGGGTATGGCTGACTGAAGCTGGAATCTGAATTCTAGCCCCTGGGGTCTGAGTTCCCAGAAGGAGGACTGCCAGTTGAGCTGGACCTCTCTCTACTCTCCCAATCCCAGGAACTCCAGTTGTCTCTCAGGGGCACTATTCCCTTCTCCCATCTCCTCTTTGGGGCATCGCCAGCTAGATTCCTTGGTTAGACTGAGTTGCCAAATAAACATGGGTGGGGCAGAACTTCTTCAGAAATGCATCTGGAACTCAGAGATGCTGTGGGTACTCTGTCTCCCCCCAAGCCCAGCCTAGTCCCTCAACTTGGGCTTTCTGATAGAAAATAACCGCATATGTTACTTTTAGATTCAAAAAAATGGAAAAGAAAAACAAAAACAAAGAAAAAAGAAAAAAAAAAAGGAGTCCCTTTTAAAAGTCTTTCCCCAGCCTGGAAGTTTTGTCAGTGTCAGAAAAGAGCATTTAAAGATGTACTTTGGGCTATTGTCTGATAATTACTCTCCAACAGCTTCAATTCCACCCCTGCTGGGGACTACTGAAATGCAAAAAGATAAGGAATCAGTGAGAAGTCATAAGGGATAAAATGTAGGGGGAAAATGGCATTTTTGGATCCTGGGAATGGGTGCCCATTTTTATGTGCACCCCTTCTTGGAGTCCAGCCATTCTTTAGCACCTCCAGCTCCCAAAGTTAGTTAATTTGTTAATTAATTCTGCAATTGAGTCTGGGTTGAGCCCCCTCTCTTGCCCTCAGCAGATTGCTTTTTTTTTTTTGTTTTTTGTTTCATTTTTTCCCTTTCAGGGAGCCAGCAGAAAGACAGTCTGTGAGGTCTGGGTGGGGAGGGGTGCCAGACCCCTGGTCCAGGGAACTTACAATGTTTGCTGCAATCTCAGCTTTTATTCCAATTCCAAACTTGTGTCCAATGTGAGAGTGGTTACTGGAGACCCCAAAAACACTGTTTCATGTAGTTCTTGGGTAATTGCCAGCTGCTCTAGGGGAGAGATGAAATTATGCACCTCACCACTCTGCCATCTTGCCCTGCAGTCTCAGAATTAAATCTTAGAACATAGACTAACATGGATTTGATTATTGTAATGGTCCCTAGATTGTAAGCTCTTACAGCAGCCAAGTCTATTCCTGAATTATAATGCCTATCTCTAAACTTTGAGATGCTGATCCCTTAGTATATGACCTGCTTGGTCTCTGGAACAATGCATATTTCTGAGACACGTGAAACTGAGAGCTAGAGCTCAGCAGATATGAATGTCAGTATTAGTGCAGACAGCAATTGTTAAAGTAAGCTGTAAAAGAGCCCAGACTTCAATTAGTGATATGAATGAAGCAGATCTGGTAAGACTAGGGCAAACCGGGCCAAAGGGTAAAGGTTGAAACTGACTGTGCTTTAAAGATTCAACTTCCATGTGAGACCAAGGGAAGAGATGTCTATTTGGTGCAAGATCTATTTTCTAAACATTATAACTCTACAGTTGGTTTGTTCAAACACCACTATTGCATGGAGCTTTGAATAGGAAGTAAGATACGGTGGGTTGGTATAGGTTAGAGTGAAGTAGTGACACATCCCAAAGTAATTTGGGCAGAGAATAAAAAATATATTTACACCCCCCCCCCCCCCCAGAAGAGCTCAGGGAAGTTGCAGAAGTGTTGGACTTCCTCATCTGGACTGGTGTTGACGTTGTCACAATTATTGGGACTGGCAGATTGATGTGCTGAGCCCTCTATCATGGGACTTGCCCTTGTGGGGCTCATTACTGCAAATGAGAGGCTAAACTTGCATATAATTGTGCCTAAGGGTCTCCCCCGAGTACCTCTTTGTTGCTCAGATGGTGCCCTCTCTCTCTCTAACTGAGCCACCTCTGCAGCTGAACTCACTATCCTCCCCCCTACATGGGACCTGACTCCCCGGGGTGTAAATCTCACTGGCAACACAGGATATAACTCCCTGGGGATGAATCTGGACCCAGCATCATGGGATTGAGAATATCTTCTTGACCAAAAGGGGGATGCAAAATGAGATGAAATACTTTCAGTGGCTGAGAGATTTCAAGTGGAGTCAGGAGGTCACTCTGGTGGACATTCTTATGCACTATATAGATAACACCTCTTAGGTTTTAATGTATTGGAATAGCTAGAAGTAAATACCTGAAACTACCAAACTCCAACCCACTAGTCTGGACTCCTGAAGACAATTGTATAATAATGTGGATTACACTCCCTTTGTCTAGTGTGTGGATGGATGGGTAGAAAAGTGGGGACAAAAACTAAATAACAAATAGGGTGGGATGGGAGGGATGGTTTGGGTATACTTTTTTTTACTTTTATTTTTTATTCTTATTCTGATTCTTTCTGATGTAAGGAAAATGTTCAGAAATAGATTGTGGTAATAAATGCATAACTATATGATCTTATTGTGAACAGTTGAGTGTATACCATGGAAGATTGTATGCTCTGTGACTATATTTCAGTAAAACTGAATTTTAAAAAAAAGAGAAGAGAAAGCAAAAATTGTGGAATTAACTCTCCACCTGGAGGAACTAGAGATAGAAGAGCAAACTAACCCCAAAGCAAACAGAAGGAAAGAAATAACAAAGATTTGAGCAGAAATAAATGAAAGTAAGAAAAGGAAAGCAAGAGACAATCAGCAAAACCAGAATTTGGTTCTTTGAGAAAATCAACAAAATTAATGGACCCCTAGCTAGGCTAACAAAAGAGTGAGTGAGAGAGAGAGAGAGACAGAGAGAGAGGATGCAAATGAATGCAATCAGAAATGGGAAAGGAAACGTAACTACTGACCCTGCAGAAATAAAAGATGTAATGGGAAGATACTATGAGGAACTATATGCTAATAAACTAGAGAACTTACATGAAATGGGTAACTTCCTAGAAAAGCATAAAGAACCAACATTGACCCAAGAAGAAATAGATGACCTCAACAAACCATTCATAAGTAAACAGATTGAGTCAGTCATCAAAAAGCTCCCCCCCAAAAATGTCCAAGACCAAATGGCTTCATATGTGAATTCTACCAAGCATTCAAGAAAGAATTAATGCCAATCCTGCTCAAAATCTTCCCAAAAAAATGAAGAGGAAGGAAAGCTACTCAACTCATTCTATGAAGCCAACATCACCCTAATTCCAAAATCAGGCAAAGATACTACCAAAAAAAAAAAAAAAGAAAAGAAAAAAAAATTATAGACCAATCCCTTTAATGAATGTACATGCAAATTCCTCAGCAAAGTATTCACAAATCAAATCCAAGGGCACATTAAAAGAATTATATACCATGACCAAGTAGGGTTTACTCCAGGTATGCAAGGCAGGTTCAACATAAAAAATGTCAATTAATATAATACACCACATCAATAAATCAAAGCAAAAGAACAAGAAGATGATCTTGATCAGTGCAGAAACAGCATTTGACAAAATTCAATATCATTTCCTGATGAAAACACTTCAAAGGATAGGAATAGAAGGGAATTTTCTCAATATGATAAAGGCAATATATGAAAAAACCACAGCTAACATCATAGTCAATGTGGAAAGACTGAAAGTTTTCTCTCTGAGATCAGGAACAAGACAGGGATGCCCACTGTCACCACTGTTATTAATCATTTTTCTGGAAGTTCTAACTAGAGCAATTAGGCAAGAAAAAGAAATAAAAGGCATCCAAATTGGAGAGGAAGAAGTAAAACTTCCACTGTTTGCAGATGACAGGACTCTTTGTGTAGAAAATCCAGAAAAATGTACAATAAAGCTATTAGAGCTAATCAATGAATACAGCAAAGTGTTATTATACACAAGTAATGTGCAACAATAGGAAGAACCAAAAAAAAAAAAATCAATTCACAATAGCAACCAAAAGAATCAAGTATTTAGGAATAAACTTGATGAAGGCCACCAAAGACCTATACAAAGAAAACTACAAGAAACTGTTTAAAGAGATTGAACAGTACGTAAAAAAAAAAAAAAAATGGGAGAACATACTATGTTCATGGATTAGAAGACTAAATATAATTAAGATGTCAGCTCTACCAGAACTGATTTATAGATTCAGTGAAATACCGATTAAAATCCTAACAACTTACTTTGCAGAAATAGAAAAACCAATGACCAAATTTATTTGAAAGGGAAAGGTGCCAGAAATAGCCAAAAAATATCTTGAGAAAGAGGAATAAAGTGGGAGGTCTCACACTACCTGTCTTTGAAGAATATTATGAAGCTACAGGTCTGAAAACAGCATGGTATTGGCATAAGGATAGATACACCAACAAATGGAATCAAGTTGAGTGTTCAGAAATAGACTCTCACATCTACAGACAATTGATCTTTGATACGGAATCAAGCCAAAGCAACTGGGACAGAGCAGCCTCTTCAATAAATGGTGTTTGGAGAACTGGATATCCATTTCAGAAAGAATGAAAGAGGACCCCTATCTCACACCTTATCAAAAATTATCTCCAAATGGATCAAAGACCTAAAGATTAGCACTAAGACCAAAAGACTTTTACAAGAAAATGTGGGGTAATTTCTTTAAGATCTTATGATTGGAGGTGGTTTCCTTGACCTTACACCCAAAGCATGAACAACCAAAGAACAAATAGATAAATGGGATCTCCTCAAAATCAGTTTTGTTTATCAAAAGACTTTGTTAGAAAAGTAAAAGACAGCCTACACAGTGGGAGACAATATTTGGAAACCACATATCAGATAAGGTTCTAATATCCCAAATATATAAAGTTATCCTACAACTCAACTGAAAGACAATCCAATTTAAAAATGGGCAAAAGACTTAGACAGACACTTTTCTGAAGAGGAAATACAAATGACTCAAAAACATATGAACAAAATTCTCACCTTCCCCGGGCTATCAGGGAAATGCAAATCAAAACCACAATGAGATATCATCTCACACATACCAGAATGGCCATTACAAAAACAAAAAACAAAACACACACACACAAAAAAAATTACAAGTGCTGCTGCTGGAGAGGATGTGGAGAAAGAGTCACATTTATTCATGGTTAGTGGGAATGTAGAATAGTGCAACCACTCTGGAAGACAGTGTGGCAGTTCCTCAGGAAGCCAAGTATAGATTTGACATATGACCCAATTATTTCACTGCTAGGTTATACTTACAGGAACTGAAAGTTAAGACATGAACAGACATTTGTAAACAGATGTATATCATGACATTATTCACAATAGCCAAGAGAGGGAAACAGCCCAAATATCCATCAATGGACGAGTGGATAAACAAACTGTGGTACTTACACATGATGAAAAATTACACAGCTGTAAGACAGAATAAAGATATGGCACACATGATAACATGGATGAATCTTGAGGACATTATGTTGACCGAAGTTAGCCAGAAATGAAAGGACCAATACCATATGGTCTCACTAATATGAACTAACATTAATAAGCAAACTTTGAGAGTTAAATGCTGACAACATAGGCTACCAGGAGATAGAAAGAGGGTAGAGATCAGGCATTTGATGCTAAAGGACTACAGAATGTTGAGCAGGCTTGGTTGTATAGACTCAGAAATTGATAGCATAGTACTATGTGATGATAGAACAATATTGTAGCTACACTGAACAAAGATGTCCATTAGTAAGGCTGAAATAAGTGGGCTAGGAACATGTATGACACCTGAGGTAAAGATAGAAGATAAAGGCTGGGAATGTTTAACTTAGCAGAAACTGGAGTGGTCAATGATTTTGACTAAATGTAAAAATATAAAACTGTTCTTGCATGTAGGAGAACAAATGAATGTCAACCATGCAGAGTGTTGGAAAGGGGATGGTAGTGGGGAAAAATATAATCAAAGCAAACTGGAGTCCATGGTCAACAGTAACATTGTAATATGCTTCCACTAAATGTAACAAAGGCAATATGCCAAAGCTAAATATGCATGAGAGGGGGATATAAGGGAGGAATGTGGGATTCTTGGTAGTGGTGGTGGTGTCTGACCCTAGTATTATATATTATTGTATGACATTATATTTTTCTATTTATTATCTTTTTTTATTATTCATTAAAAAACACTTTTTTCATAGTAGTCAATATGTTCAAGTGCTGTGATGATAAATGCAGAATTGTATGATGATACTGTTAACTGATTGTATACTGTGGATAATTATATGGTATGTGAAAATGGCTCTGAAATCATATGGAAAAATATAAACAGGGATAAAAGTGCTGGAGAAAACATGGAGAGAGGGATGTACATATTTACTGTTGGTAAGGAGGCAGAATGGTGGGGCCTTTCTGGAGAACAGTGGGGTGGTTACACATGAAGTTAAGCATGTCATTAGGGGGCATTTACTTGGAGGATCTGAGAGCATGGACATGAATGTATATTTGCACACTGGTGTTTATGGAGAGAGTAAGCATGATTTGCAGTGGGTGGAAGAGGCCTAAGGGTACATCAACTGAGGAACAGAATGGTGGACTGTGGTGTATGCATACAAAGAAATATTGAGCTACTGCAAGAAGGAGTGAAGCTGCGAGACATGCAGCAAGGTGAATGGAATCTGTAGACAGTATTTTGAGTGAACTACACCAGATACAAGGCAAACAAAATAATGCCTCACCAATATGGACTAACTACAATGTGTAAACTCAGAATTGAACCTTAGAGCACAGCTGATCAGGGGAATGCTTATTGTAATGGTCCCTAGTTTGTAAGCTCTTGAAATTGTAATGTCTATCTCCAGATTCTGAGATTCTGCTCCCTTTGTGTATAACCTGATCAATTCCTGGAACTTTGGGTATCTGTGTGACACCTGAAACTCAGAGCTAGAGCTCAGTAGATAATGAATGTCAGTATTAGCACATATTGCAGCTGTTAAAAAAAGCAGAAAAAAATCCAGACTTCAGCTAGAGATATGAATGAAGCAGATGTGGTTAGGACTAGGGCAAATCAGTCCAAAGGGTAAAGGACAATACTGACTGTGTTTTTTTTTTTAATTTTTTTTTTTAATCATCATTTTATTGAGATATATTCACATACCACGCAGTCATACAAAACAAATCGTACTTTCGATTGTTTACAGTACCATTACATAGTTGTACATTCATCACCTAAATCAATCCCTGACACTTTCATTAGCACACACACAAAAATAACAAGAATAATAATTAGAGTGAAAAAGAGCAATTGAAGTAAAAAAGAACACTGGGTACCTTTGTCTGTTTGTTTCCTTCCCCTATTTTTCTACTCATCCATCCATAAACTAGACAAAGTGGAGTGTGGACTGACTGTGTTTTACAACTTCAAATTCCATGTGAGACCAAGGGAAGAAATATTTAGCTGGTGCAAGATCTACATTTCCTAAACAGTTTAACTTTCACAGTTCATTCAAATACCATAATTACATAGAACTTTTAACAGGAAGTAGTCTGGTAGATTTGCAAAAGTTAGTGTGAAATAGCGACAGATCCCACAGCAATTTGGACAGAGAGTAAAAATATATATGTAGGGCCTCCCTGAGGAGCTGGGGGAAAATGCAGAGGTGTTGGGCTTCCTCACCTGGATTGTTGCTGATGTTCTCACAAATATTGAGGACAGGTGGTTTGATGTGCTGAGCCCTCTATCAGGGGACTTGCCCTTATGAAGCTCATCACTGCAAAGGAGTGGTCTTTTCCCTAAGAGTCTCCCCCTGAGTACCTCTTTGTTGCTCAGATGTGGCCCTCTCTCTCTAGCTAAGCCACTTTGGCAGATGAACTCACTGCCTCCCCCCTATGTCAGATCTGACTCCCAGGGTTGTCAATCTCCCAGGCAATGCAGGATATGACTCCAGGGGATGAATCTGGACCCAACATCATGGGATTGAGAACATCTTCTTGACCAAAAAGGGGATGCAAAATGAAACAGAATAAAATTTCAGTGGCTTAGAGATTCCAAATGGAGTTGAGAGGTCACCATGGTGGGCATTTTTATGCACTATATAGACAACCCTTTTTAGGTTTTAATGCATTGGAATAGCTAGAAGTAAATACCTGAAACTCTCAAAATGCAACCCAGTAGCCTTGAGTATTGAAGACGATTGTATAGCAATGTAGCTTACAACAGGTGACAGTGTGATAGTGAAAGCCTTCTGGATCACACTCCCTTTATTCATTATATGGATGAATGAATAGAAAAATGGGAACAAAAAAACTAAATGAAAAATAGGGTGGGAGGGGGGTGTTTGGGGTGTTCTTTACATTTATTTTTTATTGTTATTTTCATTTTTTCTGGTACAAGGAAAATGTTCAAAAACTAGGTTAGGGTGATGAATACACAACTATGTGATTGTACTGTGAACAATTGATTGTACACTTTGGATGATTATATGGTATGTGAATATATCTCAGTAAAATTGAACAAAAAATAATAAGATAGTGTTATAAAGTATATCATCATTTAAGTCAGAAGAGATTTAAAATCTGTGGTCATATTTGGGTTCTGCCATGGCAGTGTAAGTGGTGCAAGAATTACCCTGCCTCATCTGCAAATCTAAACATCAACAAAATGCAGAATTGTTTTTGGGCTTTGGGAAAAGACATAACAGATAAGTTTTCCCTGAGATAATGGAAATCTATGAGAAGGGATGCACATTTTCCCTGCCTTTCTGTACTACCGGCAGACTTGGCAGTTACAGAGTATAAGCAGAGTATAAAGGTCTTGCATAGCTGAAGAGGCAGAGATTGGAGTATACACCACTGAAGAAGTTGAAGCAGAGAACACAGGTATCAAAAGGAGATGCCCACATATCAGTACTGGGATTTTCTGTAGGTCCTTAGCTGAAGATGGAGAATCAGTACGCCAAGAGAGGCTGCTACCAGGCTAAGAACAGTACATGCATACCAGAGTTCACAAAGGGCTGGGAGAGGCTGGCTGTATATGGCAGCCAGGATAATGAATATCTTTGATTAACTTGGGCATGGAATTAAGACAAAACAAAGCAAAACACAAAAAACAATCATGCACATTTGAAGTAAGGACAATATCCTTAGTAAATGCCATATCCTAACACTAAGTACAAAATGAAGTAGATTATCCATAACAAAAAATAATATAAAGCCTTAGAGTTTCAAAAGTCATTGTTAGCAGTGTATTTTCACCCAGAAGAAGCCTCAATATCTATTATCCAAAAACAACATAATCCAGACTCCCTATAATGTATCATTCACCAAGTACAGTATATTATTTAAAAATTACAAACCATAAAAAAGCAAGAAAATGTGAAACATATTAATGAAGAACAAGTTAATAGAAACAGATTACAACATGAAGCCAAAGTTTGAATTATCAGCAAAGGACTATAAAACAATTTTAAACATATGCTTAATGACTTAAAAAAAAAAGATGATCCAATGAGGAAATATATGAGAAATCACAGCAGAAAAAAATGGATAGTAAAATAAAAGTGAACAACAAAGAAATTATAGAAATGAAAAGTTAAATATATGGTAAGAATAAATTTGCTCGGACTCCACAATAGATTGGAGGCTATTGAAGACAGCAGCAGTAAATGTGAACCCAGATCAATAAAATTTTTTAAACTGAGAAGCTAAGGGAAAAACAACAGAAAAACTGTTTACATAAGCAAGAACAGAGCCTAAGCAGATTAAAAACAAATTGAAGAAAATGGCTGAAATTTTACAAAATTTGGAGAAAACTGTTAACTTACAGCTCTAGGAAATTCTGAACATCCAACAAAAGATAAATGCTGTGTGCACCCCCCCCACACACACACACACAGAATCACCTCATTAGCAGTCTATAGGAAATGAAAGATACAAAGAAACACTTCAAAGCAGTCAGGGTGGGGAAGGGAGAAGACATAACTTGCTGAGATTGAGGATGGACAGGGGATCTTTTGGGGGATTGGGGAGCAGGGAACATTTCTGTTAAGGCTGGTAGTCCCTAAGAAACAGTAATACTAGAAGAAAATTATATTGTGCAAAGTATGGGAAAGTAAAAAGAAAAATAATTCTGTATCTAGTGGAAATATTTGTGAAACTCAGGTGTGATGTGGAGACATTTAAGATAATGGAAAGTTCAGAACATTTGTTGCCAAAAGTCCTGTGGTACAAAAAAAGCTAACAAGAAGTTCTCCAGCTTAAAGAAAATGATATCAGAGGAAAAACTGTATCTATAAAAAAGAAGTGAAGAGTGCAAAGCATGGAAAATGTGTGAAATTTTTGTGAAAGAAAACTATGTACACCAAAAATAATAGCATTTTATTTTCAGTATTATAATATATATAGAAGTAAAATATAAGGAATCAATGCCTGAAATGACAAGGAGCAAATGAAGTTAGAAATTTTTAATGTTCTTGATTTTTTTATGAAGAGTTATAACTATATTTGCTTCTCTTTTATTAGAAAAAAATGTAGATTTACAGAAAGAATCATACAGAAAATAGAGATCCCTATACCCTTTCACAAACAGTTTTTCCTATTAACAAATTGCATCAGCTTGATGTTTTTATTACAACTGTTGAAAAATATTATTATTATAAATAAACTGTCTTAACTGTTTTGCATAGATTACATTAGGGTACACTGCAGAGTATGCATTTCTATGGTATTTTTAAACTTCTATTCTGTAACATGTATACCCTCAAATTTTTCATTTTAACCACTTGCAAATAAAGAATTCAATGAATAATTGTCAGGGATAAAGTTCTAATTTTGTAGAAATGTAGGATAAATAAGTTGTTTCTTTTCTGTTTCTTACTCTTGATCTTTTGCTAAAATTATTTACTATTAGAGATGAGATATTGGATTCCTAACAATAATGATTCAGAAGAAAAGATTAGTCATAAAAAGCTCTGTGAATTATTCTTTCTTCTATTCTTAATATTACTTGAAAGCAGATTTAATGACTATAAAAATCAATTTCAATAATGGGGAGAAAACGTACCTCAGTGATTTTTAAGGAGTAAGTAGATACTTGGAGTAACATTGACATAGAAAGTCTTAAACCTCAGATTCACCAATTATGAAATGAAGGAACAAGGGCCTTTTAACCCCCAAATAAGCTTTTCTTAGTATCATTGCATTTTTGATTAATTGAGGAATTATACATGCAATGTTCAGCAAATATATATATATATTTGTAATTCCTTGTTCCATACCATGAAAGCATCTCCCAAAAGTCTGCAGTGCAGACAGTTTTTCTTGTAGGAGTTGCTTCTATGTCTACATGGAAATTGATTTCTTTATTTTTAATTAATGAAAGGTTCACAAGAATGCATTTTACCTGGCTGTGTATAAAGGAAGTACAGTTTGGGCCATTCACATATAATTATAAAAATTTTACTCATTTCACCACTAAGTTTTAATTTCATCTCACATATTTATTTTAATATAACAAAAGGCAATACACTAAATAATAAAACAAGTTGCACAAACATTGGTATGGCTGAATATAACAACATGTCTGCTTTGTTGATGAATTACTTGACATTCCCATACCCAATTGGAAAAATTCCACTCTGTTTTCCTTGTGATGCCTCAAAATGCCCATTCGTCCCATGGTGCAAAGCCCTAAAATGAAGTTATTTTTGCTGCACCATTCAATGCAAAATATATAAAATTATGTGTTTAATAAGAGTCTATTAAAAGATAGGTCAAAGTTAATTATAAATATTTCATAATAAAATCAGGATATTACTGAAAATTTAGCATGATCAAGTTACTAAATGCGTAAGTTCACATATTAATAAGCTTTATATGTGCAAAGGAATATAACTGAAAGAAACTACATCTAAAGAATAACAACATTTGTGAATGATTTTCAGTTTCTTTTTTGAATTTTTTTGTTAAAAACTCTTGTGTAATGAACAATGTTTAATCCTATAAAGGGGTGATACTTTTAAATATCAAAATGTTCCATTGTGAAATGTGCGATTCCATCCTTTGTGGTAAATGATCTGGCCTTTGAGCCAGATATTAATTAACTATTGCGCTATAAATACCTCCTCTTTTATGCAGTCATAAATTAGAGCATCACAAAAAATACCAAAAACACTGCTCAATATTATGTGGTTTCTAAGGGGAAAGACAACTTTCTATTTCAAACTTAACATGGATGTGTTAGTCCTTGAACATTTATCCTTGGCATCATATCAAGGAATCTTCTTTGGAAATTGGTCCCAGAGATGACCAAATGTTGCAATATTGACAATTCTTAATATAAGAGATGCTGTAGCATTATCAGGGTGAAACATTCTCTTCTGCTTTTGTTCACAGTAGCTACCTGGTATACTTGTGAAACATAATTTCCAGGTGAACTTTATTTGACTTGGACCTGAACAAAATTATTAAGTTGACTTATTTTACCTCAAAAAATACATGCACAAAACTTAAATGTAAGTTAAGGCTAAGAAAATAAATATTATATCACAAATATTGCAGGCTTCTTTAATGGTTCACATATTTTATTTTTGAGAACAATTGAGCTTGACAAATTTCTAGACAGATGATGCTAGAAGTTTTTCACCCACTTTGACTCCTGGTAAGTATTAATCTCAAAGTGAGAGCGTTTAGGTTTATCATGTGGTTATATCTAAGTAATGCCAGGATTTATAAATGGAAATAGAGAATTGATGGAATCAAAGTCATCAAGCAATGTACATATGTTGAAAATATGATTTTGGTAAACATTTGATTAAATCATACTCTTAAAAAACAAACCTAATGAAAATTAATAATGTGTGATCTACAATATTAGAACACCTAGGGTTTTAATTTCTGATCTGTCATTTGCACTGAATAATATTGGATACAAAATCACAGTAAATGTTGCATTGGAAGACTCTATCAGTGTTTATGACATAAGTAGCATTTTTTTTTTACTGAAACTAAATAGAGGTAATACTGTAGTGTTATGAGCATCATCTTCACACTCACCGATTCTTCTTAGACTCACAAGGGCAACAATCTTTAATAGCTGTGAATCCGTATAAGTTACTTAACTCTTTGTGCCCTTTTTCTCATGTAATAAATGTGTGCAATAATAATAAATATGCTATAATATTTTCATTTGGATAAATGTGTTAATGAAGGGAAATATTTATAACAGTGTCATGTTTATTCCAGTTATCAAATTTATATATAAAATATAGGTATATGAGTTTTTATTACATAATATCCAAATGCTGATTAATAATTTATCTTTGGCAGTCAAACTAAGATTGTTTTAAGTCATATTTTGTGATCTACTCTTTATTATGAATTTCTAAAATCACTAAACTATTTTTTTAAATGTGAAATCATTTCTATAAACAAAAATGTTTTTGAGGTCATTTATGCTAATTATCATATTTGATTTCTCAACAGTTTACAAAGTTTGAACACTATGGGAAGTAGGAATAATACAAATGTGTCTGACTTCATCCTTATGGGACTAACAGAGTCTGAGGAGATCCAGTGGGTCCTCTTTCTGTTATTTCTCCTGATATACCTGATTACCATGCTGGGGAAATCAGGGATGATACTGATCATTCACTTGGATCTCCAGCTTCATATCCCCATGTATTTTTTCCTTAGTTACCTGTCACTCCTGACATCAGTTACTCAACGGTCATCACACCTAAAACTTTGGATAACTTACTGACTTCCCACAAGTATATTTGATTCATGTGCTTCTTCACCCAGATGTTGTTTTTTCTCTTCTTCTGTGGCACTGAATTTTTCCTTCTGCCTTCCATGGCCTATGACCACTATGTAGCAATCTGCAACCCTCTTCAATACCCTATTGTTATGTTCAGGAGACTCTGCTGCACCCTCATCACTGGGTGCTACCTGATGGGCTTTATTGAATCATTAATTATTGTTCTTTACATGAACAGTTTGCATTTCTGCAAATCCAGTGTAATTCATCACTTTTTCTGTGATGTAATCCCAATTTTAGCCCTGTCCTGCACTGACACTCATGACACTGAAATCGTTATATTCATTGTTGGTAGTGTAAATGTATTGGTGTCTCTTATCACAATCTCTGTGTCCTATGGGTCCATTCTGCCTACTATCCTGAAAATTAATTCCACTTCAAGAAAGTGCAAAGCCTTCTCTACTTGTGCCTCACACCTCCTGGGAATCACCATCTTTTACAACACTACAATTTTTACTTATTTAAAACCAAAGCAGTCCTACTCCTTGGAAAAGGATCAAGTGGCTTCTGTGTTTTATACATAATTTGCATTATATTCCTTTACATGCTGAATTCATATAAAAAGTTAACATATATAATATCCGTATGAATCACCATATTGATTTATTTTTGCTCTGAAATCTATGTTGTCTAGAATCTATATTTCAATTATTTTTTGTTTTGTGTGCCTATATGTATGCCTTTGATAGCAATTTTTTGAATTTTTTTTAATTGAGATTGTTCACATACCATACAATTATCCAAAGTTCCAAAGTGTACAATCAGTTGCACATGGTACCATCAAACAGCTTTGCATCTACAACCACAGTTATTTTTTTCAATTTTTAGAACATTTTCATTACTCCTGAAAAGAAATAAAGACACGTGCAAAAAAGAAAACTCAACTCCTCCTGTTCTCCTGACCACCCCCCTCCATTATTGATTCATAGTATTGGTATAGTACATTTGTTACTGTTGATGAAAGAATGTTAAAGTACTACTAACTGTAGTATATAGTTTGCAACAAGTATATATATTTTTCCCTAATGCCCCTCTATTATTGACTTCTAGTTATAGTGTCATACATGTGTTCTAGCTAATGAGGAGATTTCTAATATTTGTACAGTTAATCATGGACATTGTCCAAAGACACGTGCAAAAAAGAAAACTCAACTCCTCCCGTTCTCCTAACCACCCCCCTCCTTTATTGATTCATAGTATTGGTATAGTACATTTGTTACTGTTGATGAAAGAATGTTAAAGTACTACTAACTGTAGTATATAGTTTGCAACAAGTATATATATTTTTCCCTAATGCCTCTCTATTACTGACTTCTAGTTATGGTGTCATACATGTGTTCTAGCTAATGAGGAGATTTCTAATATTTGTACAGTTAATCATGGACATTGTCCACCACAAGATTCCCTGTTTTACACATTCCCATCTTTTGACCTCCAACTGTTCTTCTGGTGACATATGTGACGCTGAGCCTCCCCTTTCCATGACCTTCCCACACCACTCAGCACTGTTAGTTATTCTCACAATGTGCTGCCATCACCTCTGTTCATTTCCAGATGTTTAAGTTCACCCTAGTGGAACATTCTGCTCATGATAAGAACTGCTCCCCAGTCTTTAGCCTCCTTCTATATCCTGATAACTTACATTTCATGTCTATGAGTTTACATATTATAATTAGTTCAAAACAGTGAGACCCTGCAATATTTGTCCTTATGTGTCTGTCTTATTTCACTCAATATAGTGCCCTCAAGATTTCTTCATCAACCTATTTTTTTACGATGGTTTTGTTCATGCAGCATACATTCCATCTTAAGTAAACAATCGATGGTTCCCTGTACAGTCACATATTTATGACTTCACCACCATTGCCACTATCTATATAAGGACATCTCCATTTCTTCCATGAAGGAGAAGGAAGAGTCAAAGAAGGTAGAGAGACAGGAGAAAAAGAAAAAAAGAAAGAGAAAAAAAACATGACAACTAGGAAGCAACAAAAGGAAAGACATCATTAAACTAAAGTAGAATAAAGACTCAGACAACATAACCAATGCCAAGAGTTCCATACCCTTTCCCTATGCCTCCCCCATATGCATTTAGCTTTGGTATATTGCCTATGTTATATTAAAGAAGCATAATACAATATTTGTTAACCATAGTCTCTAGTTTGCAATGATTGTAATTTTCCCCCAATCCCACCCCATTTTAACACCTTGCAATGTTGACATTCATTTGTTCTACCTCATGTAAAAACATATTTGTACCTTTTTTCACAATTATTGAGTACCCCTTCATTGAGTTATAAAGTTCCAGTCTTTATCTGTCCTCTGTTCTTCTGGTGTCCCACATACTCCTAGCTTTCCTCTTTCAACCATACTCACAATCATCTTTGTTCAATGTACTTACACTGCCATGCTACTATCTCCCAAAACTGTGTTCCAAACCTCTCACTCCTGTCTTTTCCTGTCTGCCTGTAGTGCTCCTTTTACTGTTTCCTGTAGAGTAGGTATCTTGTTCACAAACTCTGTCATTGTCTGTTTGTCAGAGAATATTTTAAGCTCTCCCTCATATTTGAAGGACAGTTTTGCTGGATATAGGATTATTGGTTGATGGTTTTTCTCTTTCAGTATCTTAAATATATCACCCCACTTCCTTCTTGCCTCCATGATTTCTATTGGGAAATCCACACATAGTCTCATCAAGCTTCCTTTGTATGTGATGGATCACATTTCTCTTGCTGTTTTCAGGATTCTCTTTTTATCTTTGATGTTTGATAATCTGATTGTTAAGTGTCTTGGCATAAGTCTATTTGGATCTATTCTGTTTGGGTTATGCTGCACTTCTTGGATCCGTAATTTTATGTCTTTCATATGAGATGAGAAATTTTCATTACTTCTATTATTGCTTCTGCCCCTTTTCCCTCCTCTTCTCCTTCTGGGACACCCATGACATGTACATTCCTGCTTCTTGTTTTGTCCTTACATTCTCAGAGAGGTTGCTCATATTTTTCCATTCTTTTCTTTATCTTTTCTTTTGTATGTAGGCTTTAAGTTGCCTTGTTCTCAAGTTCCTTAGTGTACTCCTCTGCCTCTTGAGGTCTGCTGTTGTATGTCTCCATTGTGTCCTTCATCTACTGTGTTTTGCCTTTCATTTCCATAGATTCTGTCAGTTGTTTTTTTGAACTCTCAATTTCAACCTTATGTTTTCATTATACACTTCATCTCTTTTGCCATATCATCCCTAAACTTTATGAATTGTTCCAGCACTAGTTTAAATTCCTGTATCTCAGTTGAAGTGTAAGTCTCTTCTTTTGACTGGGCCGTAGTGTCACCCCTCCTAGTGTAGGTTGTAGTTCTCTTGTCTAGGCATCTGGCCTCCTTGATTACCCCAATCAGGTTTTCCTAGACCAGAATGGGATCAGGTCTTGGAAGGAGGCAATAGTTTCAGGCCTCCCTGAGGGTGTGTCTTAGAAAATTGGTATATCCTGTGAGGCCTCAAGTCACTGTGCTTTGCTGCCCAACATGTGGCACCTGTTGGCCTGTCACTCCCAACTGGTGTATGGAGGTGTGGCCTGTGGCTGTTTTCCCCCAGGCTCTGGGGTTTGGTTTTGAATGGAAGATGGGTAATAGAGATTGATACCACCTCTTTCCTCTTAGGAAAGATATACTGCCTGGGGAGAGGTCATTTGCATTTGAATAGTCTCTAACTCTGCTGTCTCCACCGTTATCTGGGTCTGAGCACTGGGAATTGAAAATGGCTGAGGGTTTCTCCACTGAGCCAAAAAAAGGGACAGAAAGACCCCCTTCAGGGTCAGTCTTTGTCCCCTCTCAGTTTCACCCATTGGTCTCAGATAGCACCCAGTCCTCTGAGCTGCCCCTCCCTCCCAGCCAGGTCCTCCAGTTCTCCAAGGTCAGTCATCACCAAAAGCCTCTGTCTGATTGTTGGGGATTTGTACCTTGTATTGAGCAGTCCATGTTTGCTGATTAAAACCCCAGTTGGAGCTCAGCTGAGCTATATTTGCTTGCTCAGAGAGTGCTGCTCTCTAGCAGCTTGAGGCTTTGCAGTTTGGGCTATGGGGGGAAGAGGCTCCCAGCTCAGATCTGTAGTTTTTACTTACAGATTTTATGCTGCAAACTCAGGCATTCCTCCCAATTCAGGTTGGTGTATGATGAGTGGACAGTCTTGTTTGTCCCCACAGTTATTCCAGATTCTTTACTATTTGTTCCTGGTTGTTTATTAGTTGTTACAGGGGGACTGACTAGCTTCCACTCCTCTCTATGCCTTCATCTTCTTCCATCTCTATTTTTTAATAATATATCTTTGTAACAAATCTCTCATCTTGCATATGCATTGTTTCTTTTCTTATATGTATAGGCCCTTCATATTTTCTCCTTTTTTTTAATAAATTGTGTTGGCCTTGTTTTCCTCTATACACATTTATATGATTTATAAAATGTATCCTATTGGGGGAGGGGCAAGATGGCGGCATAGAGAAGAGTGGAAGCTAAGTAGTCCCCCTGGAACAACTAGAAAAAACCAGAAACAACTAGTAAATAATCCAGAATAACTGCAGGGGAGCAAACAAGACCATCCACTCATCATACACCAACCTGAATTGGGAGGAATGCCCAAGAACACAGCATAAAATCTGTAAGTAAAACCTGTGGAACCAAGTCATGGGACCCCCTCCCCCATAGCCCGAGCTGCAAAGCCTCGTAGTGCCAGAGAGAAGCTCTCTCCCAGCAAGCGAATATAGCTCAGCTGAGCTCCAACTGGGGTTTTAAGTAGCGAGTGTGAACTGCTCACTACAGGTATGAATCCCCAAAAAACAGACAGAGGCTTTGGGTGACTACTGACCTGGGAGAGCCAGAGGGTCACCTTGGACTGGGTCTGAAGGGGACTATCTGTTTCTTTTTCGGCTCAGTGGAGAAAGCCCCAGTCATTTTCAGTTTCCAGGGCTGTGACTCGGGGAAGGGTGGAGACAGCACAAGCAGAGACTGAGACCATTGAAATGCTAATGACCTCCACCTGGGAGCTCTGTCTTCTCTAGGAGGAAAGGGGTGGGGCCCTTTCCATTCAGAACCAGACCTCAGAGCCTGGGGGAACATGGCCATACCTCCTCACAGCAGTCAAGAATTATAGGCTAACAGGCATCACCTGCTGGGCAGAAAAGCACAGTGACCCCAGGCATCAAAGGGTGGAGCAATTTCCTAAGACACACCCGCAGGGAAACCAGATACTGAATATTTATTCCCTCTGGGACCTGAGCCTGTTCTGGTCTGGGAAAACCTGATTTGGATAACCAAGGAAACCATGCCTAGACAACAGAAAATTACAACCTACACTAAGAAAAACAAAGTTATGGCCCAGTCAAAGGAACAAACGTACCCTTCAACTGAGATACAGGAATTTAAACAACTAATGCTAAATCAAATCAAAAAGTTTAGAGAAGATACTGCAAAAGAGATAGAGGCTGTAAAGGAAGCACTGGGCGTGTATACGGCAGAAATCAAAAGTTCAAAAAAACAACTAGTAGAATCTATGGAAGTGAAAGGCACAACCCAAGAGATGAAAGACACAATGGAAACATACAACAGCAGATCTCAAGAGGCAGAAGAAAACACTCAGGAACTGGAGAACAAAACACCTGAAAGCCTACATGCAAACGAGCAGATAGAGAAAAGAATGAAAAAATATGAGCAACGTCTCTGGAAACTCAAGGATGAAACAAAGTACAATAATGTACGTACCATTGGTGTCCCAGAAGGAGAAGAGAAGGGAAAGGGGGCAGAAGCAGTAATAGAGGAAATAATCAATGAAAATTTCCCATCTCTTATGAAAGACATAAAATTACAGATCCAAGAAGCGCAGCGTACTCCAAACAGAAGAGATATGAATAGACCTATGCCAAGACACTTAATAATCAGATTATCAAATGTCAAAGACAAAGAATCCTGAAAGCAGCAAGAGAAAAGCGATCCATTACATACAAAGGAAGCTTAGTAAGACTATGTGCGGATCTCTCAGCAGAAACCATAGAGGCAAGAAGGAAGTGGTGTGATATATTTAAGATACTGAAAGAGAAAAACCACCAACCAAGAATCCTGTATCCAGCAAAGCTGTCCTTTGAATATTAGGGAGAGCTCAAAATATTTTCTGATAATGAGAGACTTTATGAACAAGACACCTGTCCTACAGGAAATACTAAAGGGAGCACTACACGGTGATAGAAGACAGGAGTGCGTGGTTTGGAACACAATTTGGGGAGATGGTAGCACAACAATGTAAGTATACTGAACAAAGGTAACTATTAATATAGTTGAGAGAGGAAGGTGGGGAGCATGTGAGACACCACAAGAAAGGAGGAAAGATAAAGACTGGAACTGTGTAACTTGGTGAAATCTAGATATTTAACAATTGTGATAAAATGTACAAATATGTTCTTTTACGAGGGAGAACAAGCAAATGTCAACCTTGCAAGGTGTTAAAAATGGGGAGGCACTGGGGGAGGGATGCAATCTGCATAAACTGGAGACTGTAACTAATAGAATCATTGTATTATGCTTCCTTTAATGTAACAAAGGTGATATACCAAGGTGAATGCAGATAAGAGGGGGGGATAGGGGAGGCATGTTAGACACTTGACATTGGTGGTATTGTCTGATTCTTTATTCTACTTTGATTTAAGGTTATTTTTCCTTTTGCTGCTTCCTAGCTGTCTTTTTTTTCCCTCTTTCTTTTGCCTCTCTACCTTCTTTGACTCTCCCTCCTGCCTTGTGGAAGATTTGTAGATGCTCTTATATAGATAATGGTGAAAGTGGTGAACACATAAATGTATGACCATGCAGAAAACCATGGATTATTTACTTGGGATGGAATGTATGGTGAGTGAACAAAACCATATTAAAAAAAATGGGTTGATGACAAAACCTCGAGGGCAATATACTGAGTGAAATAAGCCAGACACATCAGGACAATTATTGCAGGGTCTCACTGATAGGAACTAATTATAATATGTAAATTCATAGACATGAAATATAAGGTACCAAGATATAGGACGAGGCTTAAGAATGGGGAGTGGTTGCTTAGTATGAGCAAAATGTTCAATTAGGATGAACTTAAATGTTTGGAAATGAACAGGGGTGTTGGTAGCAAGATGTGAGAATAACTAACAGCGCCGAATGGTGTGTGAATGAGGTAGAAAGGGGAAGCTCAGAGTCATATATGTCACCAGAAGGAAAGTTGGAGGTCAAAAGATGGGAATGTATAAAACTGAATCCTGTGGTGGGCAATGGCCATGATCAACTGTACAAATACTAGAAATCCCTTCCATGAACCAGAACAAATGTATGACAATACAATTAGAAGTTAATAATAGAGGGGCATATAGGGAAGAACTATATACCTATTACAAACTATATACTACAGTTAGTAGTATTTCAACATTTTTTCATAAATAGTAACAAATGTACTATATCAATACTATGAGTCAACAATTGAGGGGGGTTGGTTAGGGATAGGGGAGGATTAGAGTTTTCTTTTCTTTCTCTTTTTATTTTATTTTTTTTTCATCTTTCACTTTATTTCTTGTCTGGAGTAATGAAAAGTTTCTAAAAATTGAGCAAAAATTAAGTGTGATGGATGCACAGCTGTATGAGGGTACCCAGGGGCAAGTGATTGTACACTTTGGATCTTTGGATAATTGTATGGTATCTGAACAATCTCAATAAAAATGAAAAAAAAAATGTATCCTATTGGTTTTTGTTGGAAATAATGGCCAACATACTTTCTAATTTTTCAGACATTAATAAGTTGAGGAATTGCTTATGTTTTATTTAAATTCAGACTAGCCTGTCCTCTTATGATATATTCTAGAATGCATTTATGATGTTGTTAAATAAATATAACATAACATTTGGCAAATAAGAAAAAAATTAAGTTATTTACATTGTTCCTCTATTCTTCTTGTTTATATGAGTACATATCATATCTTATTTAAGATGTAGTCTAAAGTACATTTAAGACAAAATCTTTTTGTTCATGGTGGTATTGTAGATGAGACCCCTTCAACTTTGGGTTCTTCACTTAGCTTAATGTTACAGGCATAGCAAATATGGCTGTGGAGGAAAAGGAGGTTGCATTTGAGCCAGTGGAGGACAGGAGCCTTGATTCACCTCAAAGCTGCCTCCCTGTAGTGATTGTCTTGTGACTTTTATACTAGTTACATGTGAAGACAGTTAATCATCTTTGGTTACTTGTAACATTTAACAGGGGTCTGGAGAATTTCATTAGTTTCTTTTTTTAAATATAATTGATTGAGATTTATTCACACACCATACAATCCATCCAGTGTATACAATCAGTGGTCCACAGTATCATCTCATAGATGTGCATTCATCACCATGATCATTCTTAGAACATTTTCATTACTCTAGAAAAAGAAATAAAAAAAATCAAGAAAACCACAAACATCCCATACTCCTTAAACTCCCTCTTACTGACCACTAGTATTGTGCTCTACTCAAATTTAAGGCTTAACAATAGAGTTTGGTTAACTAAGACAGTGTCGTATTGTCAGATATAGATATATAGATCTGTGGAACAGAACAAACTTCCAGAATTAGATCCATAGAAACACAGGCAACTTTTTTTTTATTGTTATTTACTTATACAATCATTATCAAAGATCTGGCCAATGGATTACAGTTAAAAAGCTTGAGGTATTTTCTTCTGGCTATTCTAAAACACTAGACACAAAAATAAATATCTATATAATGAGTCAGGAGTCACAGTCATATCTTAAATCCTAAATTCTCAGTTATTCCTCTTACCTCTCATTGGAGCATTCTCTCAATCTTCAGGTATATCTGGGCAATGACTAATTTAACTTCTTCATGCTGGAACTAATGGGACAGAGGATCTAATGGGACAGAGGACCTAATGGGACAGAGGAGTGAAACTGGTTGATGTTCATGGAGAGACTGGTATCTATGGGTTTCCAGGCTAATCTGGCATAGGATCAATCTGGAGGTCTTAAGTTTCTGAAAAAATAAACTTACAATGAAAATGTTTTATAAAGACTTAGATAGTGCCCAGGACATGCCCAAGGGTTTTGAGGAATACTGTTGGTTGGGGCCTGGCATACTGCAGTAGTTTGCAATATTTGGTCAAAGCTTGCATAAAAGTAACTTCCAGAATGACCCCTCAACTGTATTTGAAATCACTTAGCCACTGAAACTATTTTGCTTCATTTCTTTCCACCCTTTTGGTGAGGAAGGCATTCCCAATCCCACAATGTCAGGGCCATGCTTATCCCTGAGAGTCATGTCCCACTTTGTCAGGGAGACTTACAACCCTGGGAGTCATGTCCCATGTAGGAGGATGGGTTGTGAGTTTGCAGAGTTGACTGAGAGAGAGAGGATACATCTGAGCAACAAAAGAGGCTCTTTTGGGGTGACTCTTAAAAATAACAACAAACAGGCCTTGATTTGCCATTGCATAAATAAGTTTCATAAGGATAAGCCTCAAGATCATGCTCCTGGCTTATTAAACTGGGAGGCCCTAATGCTTTAGAGAAGATCAGGAATTCCCTGGGGGTAAGTTTAATAGTTCCACATTTTCCCCCAGTCCCTCAAGGGGATTTTGCAAATACTTTTTTGTAATCTGTCCAAAATACTCTGGAATGCATGTAGTACGTTAACCTGTATAGAATAATAAGATCTCGTTCCTTGTCTAAGTATCATGTAATTAGGTTGTTTAAATAAACTGAACAGTTCATATTAAATACTGTGCTACAGAAAATTAACATTTTGGACCAAATAAGCATGTCTTCCTTTAGTCTCACACAAAAGTTGAAGTTTTAAAATACAGACAAAATATCCTTTACCCAGTATTCTGATTTACCTTTGTCCTAACCAAGTCCAATCATTATCCCCTGATAATCAATGCTTTTGAATTAAATTCTTAGAGTTTGCTCATTATAGTTTATATTAGTGAGAACTTACATTATTTGTCCTTTTGTTTCCATCTTATTTCTTAAAGGTTCATTCTCCTAGTTGCATGCCACAGAATTTCAATCCTTCCTGCCACTCTTCAATATTCCATCATATGTCTACATCACAGTTCATCATTCCATTCATTAGTTGATGTACTCTTAGGCTACCTTCATCAATTGTAAATAATGAATAATGCTGCCATAAACACCAGTGTGCAAATGCCTATTCATGTCCATGTTTTCTGTTTTTCCAAGTCTTTGTCTAATAAAGTTTTGCAGGATAATATAGTAACCCTATACTTAGCCTCCAGTGGAACCACCACACTGCTCTCCACAGGGGCTGCACCATTATACTTCCCTACCAACAGTTAATAGGTATATATCTCTCTGAACATTTTTTCAGCACTTGTATCCTTTTGTTTATTTTTAAACCGCTTTATTCACACACCATGCAATCCATTCTACGTGTACAATCAGTGGTTCCTGGTATAATCACATGGTTATACATTTACCACCACAATATAAATAAGAGCATTTCCATTTATTCCACAAAGGAAGAAGAGGAGGAAAAAAAGGGAGGAAAAACAAGAATCCCATACCCCTCCCTTATATCCCAGTCTTATTGACATTTAGCTTTGGTATATTGCCTTTGTTATAATTACTGAAAGAACACTTCAATTTTACCGTTAACCATAGAGCCTATGTTGCATTAATTGCATTTTTTCATATATCATCCCATTTTTAACACCTTAACTTAATCACCATCATTGTCCCCTCCAGGTTTTTCAACTTTATACAGTCCCAGTTTTTATCCTTTTTCTTTCTGATGCCATACATGCCCATCACCTTCCTCTTTCAACTATGCTCACACTCAGATTTGTTCATTACACTTACAGTACTGTGCTACCATCACATAGCATTGTGCTGTCCATTTCTGGATCTTTACAATCAATCCTGTTGAATGTTATCTACTCCTTCAGCATCAAGTGCCCAGTCTTGACCCTCTTTCTATCTCCTTGTAACCTGTGTTCTCAACTTTAACTTTCTGTGTTTGCTCACTGTAGTTGGTTCATATTAATGAAGCTATACAGTATTTGTCCTTTTGTTCTGGCTAATTTTTTTTAACATAATGTCCTCAAGATTCATCCACAATATTGCATGTGTCATAATTTTATTCTGTCTTATAGCTGCATAACATTCCATTGTATGTAAATACCACAATTTCTTTATCCACTCATCAATTGATGGACAATATGTTTAAGATAAAATATTTTTAATGGTGGGCACTGTTCTTGTTTGCTAAAGCTGCCATTAAGCAAAATTCCAGAAATATATTGGCTATTATAAGGGGATTTAATAGGTTACAAATTTACAGCTCTAAGACTATAAAACTGTACAAACTAAGGCATCAACCAGAGGATGCATTTACCGAAGAAAGGCTGATGGCATCCAGAACACCCCTGTCATCTGGGAAGGCACATGATTGCCATCTGCTGGTCCTTTCCTCCATGATTGCATCTCATAATGGCTTTCTCCAAAATGTCTCTGGGCTTCTTTCTCTCTTAGCTTCTCTCAGCTCTATCTATATTCTTGCTTGTTCTTCCAGTGCATTTCTTTCCAAGCATCTGGGGGTTCTCTCTTAGCTTCTATGGGGCAAACAGTGGGCTTCATCTCTTAGCACAGCATCTCCAAATACATTTGTGTCTGCATCCCTAAGCATCTCCATGTATCCATGTCTGTGTGGACTCTTGATCTCTCTTAAGTACTCCAATGAACTAATTAATGCCCACCCTGAATGGGCAGGGTTCAAACCTCCACGGAAATAATTTTATCAAAGTTCTCACCCACAGTTAGGTGAGTCACATCTCCATGGAAACAATCAAAAGTTTCCACCCTAATCAAAAGACTAATTAAAGTCTGCTCCTATAAGATTGCTCTAAAGAACATGGCCTTTGTGGAGGATATAATAGATTCAAACCACCATAGAAACCTTCAAATCTGAGTTCATCACTGCTGTGGCTTCATGTACAGACACACTGAATGCATGGAGGAATAGGAGGTTTTTTTGATTGGCTTCAAAGTTGCCCCCATAGTGATCTTTCTTGTGGCTTTTATGCAAATTAGGGACAAAGAAAGTTAATCATCTTCAGTAGCATGTAACATTTAGCAGGGGTCTGGAGAACTTCATTAATTTCTTATCTCAGTTTACTAAATCCTTTAGGATTGCATTCTTTAAGAAACATGGTGCACTGAGCCTCCTAGTCTAGGGGAAATGCTGAGAGAACACAAACAATAGTGTATTGTATAGCTTAACTTTTCACCTATATGTGACTGGGTGCACATCCTGCATTCTGCTTCTCTGATAAACTAACATTTTGCTTCTCTGTGAGAATAAAGTTTAAGTACATAGCTTTCTTAAGGTTTCAGAGTTACATTTAAAATTCTAACACCACATCATGTCACAATTCTATGTATACAAAACTTGAACCACTTAAAATGATAAAGAAAATAACATTGGAATACTGCATGACAAAATGTGAACAATAGTTTTTTGTTTTTTTTTTTTGCAAATAGTTGGTGTTGCATAATAAAGATAAAAAATAGATTATATGTACTGAGCACCTATTGAAGGCCAGACAATATTCAAAGGGCTTTAGTTGTATAATTAATCTTCACAAAATATCTCTCATGGAGATACTTGAAATATCTAAAATTCAACCTCAGGTAATGAAAAGCTATTCTATTTGTTCAGGTTAAGACTTAAGACTCCTTCTGGAATCTCTTTATGTCACACACCTCACATCTTGTTCATCAGCATATCATGTTGATTTTCTATGCAGAATATATTTGGAGCATGACTATGTCTCAGTACCTCCTCTGCTACGACCTTGGCCCAAAGAACTAGAATCTTAGGCTTTAAATTATTGTAACAACCTTCTAGATTACCTCCCTTTGTTTTGCCCCATCCCCTTGTGTCCAATCTCAAGGAAGCACCCAGTGATATTTTTAAAACACAGGTTGTATCATGTCACTTTCTTTAGCAAAACCTACAAGACTTCCCATCCCATTAAGAGTAAAAATTAAAATTTAACAGAAGCCTACATGTCCAACATGATCTTGCTACTACTCCTTCTATGACATCATTTATCATTCTATCATGCTAATTTTTGAGCAGCTACACAGAAATTGATTGTTTTCACTATATACATTAGTTCTGATGCTGCCTGAAATATTTCCGTTTATTCTTCTTCATGAAATTCCCATTCCCCAGATCACTGTATTGACCATTTATCATTCTCTTCCTTATAAGATCATCCCTTATCACCCTATTTAATATCACATCTGCATGATACCTCATCAAAGGCTGCATTGTTTTCCATAGCACTTATCTCCATCTCATATTATGTATAAATGGTGCTTAAGCTATTTGTTTCTCTCTATTTCCCTCCACTATGAAAACTCTTTAAGCACAAGATTTTTGACAATTTTCTTCTATGCTGTATCCCCAAGATCTAGAAAAGTGCCTCAATAAATATACTTGAATGCCTGAATTTTACAGCAGAGAAAATTGGGGCACAGAATGGCTTCATAGCTTGTTCATGGTCAGGCACCAAGTTGAAGGACAAGGTTAAATTTGAACTCAGATAGCCTGAGTTTAGAGCTTACATTTTTAACCAGCAGTTTATCAGATGATGTTTTATTCTACAAAATTTTACTACACTTACCAGAGTTGAAAACGTACAATACATTATTATATTAAAAAATATTAACAAATACTGGGATGAGAGGGGTATGTTGCTGTCAGCCTAACAACAGCTGCTAGAAAATAGTTTAATTTTGGAGATACCTGGGAAAAGTTCTCAAGCATACATGTATAGTCCTATTGTCAGAAAGAATATAACTGTTAAGGAAAGAGTCATTTGTCAGGTGATTTGATGGGTTTGGGGAGAGAACCCCACTGGTCAGGTACACGCTGGCTGTTATAAGAAAAGGTTTGAGAAACAGATCAACAAAAGGAAATGCATCATCCTTGGGTGTAACAGTGCAAATTTTAGCTGGCTTTGCTTTTAGGGTGACTTTTCCTTGAGGTAATCCAGGCACACAGGATTTTTATGTCACTACTCTGCTATCTCCCAAATACAATTGTCATCTTCATGGTTGTAAAGGTCTCACATAGCACTGTATGCACATTCCAGTCTGAAAGAAAGGTGGCATTTCTACATTAGGAAAACAATTTCAAATTTTTTGTCATTTGGAGGGTTTTAAAGGAAAAATTCAATTTGTTTGAGAGACATAGAACTAAAGAGATTACCAATTTCTCCTGATATGGGCATGTAAGGAATTGTACCTTTCCTCCAAATAATCATATTTAACAGCAAAATTTGTTTATATTTTCTTACTATACTTCTAATATTTGTGGGTGACTAGAGTTATAATTGTACCTTAATCCCTTATGTTTGCAATTTTTGTTTTCTCCATTTCTAGTGATTGTTTTAGGTCTCATTATATGCATGTTTAATTTATCATAGTCTATCTAAAATAACATACCACATAACTTACAACATCAGAACAGTGAAGTAGTACAGATTCAGTTCTTCTCTTGAATTTGTTGTTTTTGTCATAATTTGGACTTTTCTATGTGGTTTAAACCCAACAATTAATCAACCTAGTTTTACTTTATGCAATTAATTTTAAAACAATTAAATTTTTTAGAAAAATTAAATATTTAATATATTTGCCTTTATTTTACATTTTCAATGTCATTTATGTCTCTGTTTAGCCTCAGTTGTCTAACTACCTGTATATTAGCTTGTTTCAGCTTATTCCACAGTTCTTGAATATTTTGCCTGCTCTTTGATTTTTCTTTAACTTTCTGTTTGGTTAATTCCCTTTGTTTTATCTTCAAGTTCACTAATTCTTTCCTCAGCTGTCCTGACTCTACTGATGAAACTGTTATATGAATTATTGGTTTCAGATATTGCACTTCTTAAAATTTTATTTCTAGCTGTTCATTGGAAAATACTTGATAGTATCCCTCTCTCTGATTGAAATTCTCATGCATCTATGCCTGTTGTTTATTATCTTCAGTAGATCTTTTGAGCAAGTAACTGTCAATTCTCTTTAGCCACAGACCACTAGAAACACCTGTGGTTCAACAGTTTGGCTTTATTACTCAATATAATGAGGAAGAACACACTGTGGGGAAATGAGCATCCTAAGTAAGAGGTTTTAGAAAGAAACTATAATATTATTTAGTTATTTTGGATAATTAGGAAGAGTTTATAAGGAATCAATATTCTGTTATAGATTGGATGCTCTCAGAAAGCACAAGCAATTCTATGATTGGGTATCTCAATAAATCTTATCTATTGTTACTGTAAGCTACAGTAAGAATAAAGCTGTGGTGGGCAAAGTAATAGCAGTTCCTCAATTGGTAAGAGAGGTGGATGTTTGGTATTTGAGGGTTGCACATTGATCTTGTTTGGTGTACTTCCAGCTTGCTCCCAGTCTTTCTCATGAACACTTGGTAGAGAACTGCAAAGAAGATACTGAGTGTGAAGGCAAAACCCTGGAATCTGGCTTTCTCTTCTTTCCCTGGCAGACACTCTAGCTTCCACTTGGCTTTAACAATTCTGTACAATTTAGCTGATTTCTTCATAGCTGTTTGCACTATGTCTACCTCTTTCTTCCACCCTTTGACAACATTGAAATGGTTCATTTGTCACATCTCCTCTTTGAGGGTCTTGTTTCTCCTTGGAATCCAAATTAATTGGAGGTTTCCAACCTCAACTTCCTGGTGTGCTTATGAAAAGCATGATTTTTTAAAGATTATTTGGCTTTTTAAAAATTGTTAGAGTTGAAGCAATATTTTACAGATTTCTAGATCTTAATTAGAAGTGGAAGTTCTATATTCCTTTCTCAGTTTTATCCATTATGGTTGTTTTCAACATTTCCTTTCTGGATAAGTCCACACTTTCCAGGAAATAATTTGTTTGGTGTTCTAGTTCTGTACCTTGAAAATGGAATGGAACCTCAGAATCATTAGAAATATAACTATGTCATCCACTTTGCTTTCCAAATGTTCTCCTTCTTCACCCTCTTCCTGATTTTCCTTCTCCTCCTTTTATCAATCTCTTCCACTTCTGCTTATCCATCTTCTTCTATACTGATTTCTACTTCCACTTTAATTTTTCCTCCTCCTTCTGCCTCTCCTCATATTCCTCCTCCACTTCCATCTTTTTCTTCTTCTACTTCTAATTTTATCATCTTCATCTTATTGATATCCAGGATAAAAACTGGCAAATTCTACATTTATCAACCAACTGAATGGTTTGTCAAATCAAATGTAAGCAGTTCTCCATCCTTCTCCAATACATTCATTTCTCTCATTTCTGCCATTGTCTTAATGAAGACATTTATTACTTTATAATGTATGGATAGGAGGCCTTATAATCCATGGAGAAAGTGAGAAGAACATTTTTTCTTTCATACTATGTATTAAAGTGCTTAAATAAAGGGACTCTGTAGTCAAGAAACTTATTTTGGAATGCTGGTATCACTCATATGAACCATTTGGTTTTGAGCAGATAACAAAGTTTATATGCCTCTGTTTCTCATCTGTGATCTTTGATGATCAATAGTAAAGGACTTCCCTCTTGCAGGTTTCATGAGAACATAATGAGTTTGTATACATAAAACAGTTAAATACTGCCAGTATCTAATAAGCTGCACAGAAGTGCTAACTCTAGCTACTGTTACTCACTTCTTAATTCACCATTCATTAAAAAACATATATGTCCTCAGTAAACTCTATGCTCCAGGAACAATATTATGCCATGGGGATAAAATTATGTGGCCTGACAAAATTCTGCTTTTATGTAAGTTAGTGTGTCAGTGTAGTGGCAGATCTAGATAGTAATCAAACATTCATATAAATGAATATTAAATTATGGCTATGCTAAGTGATACAAAATTTAAGTCCATTGTGAGCAAAGTAAATCAACGAATACTTTGTTGAGGGAAAGGTAATTGAGCTGTGATATGAAGAGTGAGAAGTTAACTTGAGAGTTATGTATACCATTTTTCTATATTGACTTGAATAGAAAATCATGGACATGTATTCTCAACATTTTGTTCTGGTTTACTAGGAGTAAAAGGTTTATTGCAATGTACATGCAGATTAACTTGATAAAATTTTTCTAATTAATGGTCTGAATTATTGGTCAGATATTGATAGGCAAAAGTGAGTGCACCCTTGGTCCTACTGCTTATTTATTTCTTTACATTAGAAACATTATTTTGTTAATTTGGCAGAGCAGTTAAACTGATAAACATGGGTACAACTATGACTAAAACTTTGCCTTAATAATTTGAAAACCTGATTTGAATGGAAGAAGCCTTAATATCATCCTGGAATGCTATAAGCACTTTAATTTTGGTAAGTAATGGATATTCAAAAATACTTTTGAAGGAGTTTATTCTTTTATTCCAGAAAAATAACCTCAACAGATCATAATCAAGAAAGTAAATATTAAGAAGCTCTGGTTTCAAATAGCTTGATTTCTTTATGAAACAGCATGGTATCCACATCACAGTCTGTGCTTGGTCTCTGAAAATTTATTTTCTTTTTCCAGATGAATTTTGAGTATAGGTTAAACCACACTGTCTTTCCAACATGTGATTTTTCCAACAAGATATATGAGTTTTCTTCCATAACTGAATAGAATCTGATATCCTAAAAAATATTGGATTTGGTCTCAAATTCAGATGTAAGAATTAACTCTTTCATTACCTTATTTTCATGAGATTCCTATTGGTGGATTCATAGGAAAATCATCCTGCTGGGAAAAGAGTGAATTTTATTGAACAAAATGAACATTTCCACTGCTTATGTCCCTTCAAATAAACAAATCTTAGAACAAAAATAAACAAAGTAGAATAAATAAGGCAGAAGACAAGTATGTAGAGATAATGGGAGAACATTTCTTAGGGCTATACTCATTGGGGGTAAGTTTTGAATGTTGATGACAAGAAGTCTTTTCTTTTAGATAGAGGTAAAAGGAAGAGTTAGGGAGTGAGCAAGAATCTCAATCAAAGAAACTCCCCCAAATCAGCTAGTTAGCTTTTCAGATCTTGGTCCATCTGTACATAATAACCAGGTATAAGTTATACTTTGAAGTGTGTTTTGTTTACCTTGAGTCTTAATTATACGCTCAATAAATATTTCCATATTATCTTAATATAACGTTGGGAGCATCAGAATGGATCTAATACATTTCTGCAACTGAGAAGTAGGAAGAAAAAAATTGGATAAATACATATTGTGTTAAGCCAGTGTGAAAAATCTATGTCCAGTGGCCAGGACAGATCAGAGAGTTTAAGAGCAGGGACACAGAGCAAGTGAGGTAGCATTAGTGTGCCTTTCACAGGGATTCCAAAATGGAAAATTAATCTTATAAAGAGTACTGAGAACTGAATATAAACCATGTGAGGTTATATAAAGCCATCATCTCCTGACATCTCCTGTAATTATAGTAAGTGGAAATTACATAAAGACTAACAATATCAACATAAATTAATGAAAGAATATTTAATATGCATCAGTTTGAACATAAGCATAGGCATGTAGTTGACACAATTTATCTATATATGTAAAATTCTGCATTGGAACACAGATTAATGATTTCTTTAGAAATATCCTAAGATATGCAAATGCTACTAACTAAAAGTATGACATTTTCTTCCCTAGTTTATTACCAGAGGTATATGGATTGATATCTAGCATTCTTTTGAGTTTTACCCAATTTTAAAATTGTACTTAAATTATTAACCAATTTCTCTTAAACAATTTTTTATTGCCTCTTTAGCATCTTTGTTTCTCAAACTGTAGATGATTGGACTCAGCATGTCCACAATAATATGAAATATAGGCACTATCCTATCATGGTCCAAAGCATAGCTGGAACTTGGCCTCACATACATGAAGTGGATTGTCCCATGGTAAACTGACAAACCAGTTAGGTGAGAGAAACAAGTGTAAATGACTTTTTGCCTCCCTTCAGCAGAATGTATCTTCAGAATGGCCAACAGAATGAAACCACAGAATATTCAGACAGACAGTATAGTGGTTATCTCAGTGAAGCCCACAAAGTAGAGGGTAGAAGCTGGTTCATGTGAGTGTCAGAACAAGAAAGAGCAAGGAGTGCAGGCATCTCACAAAAGATATCTCTAATTTTATTGGATTCAAAGAAGAATAGGTTAAGAGTGGTCACTGTGTATAAAGTAGTAGCCAAAATACCACCAACATAGGTAGCTATGATGAGTAGAATATTGATTTTTATGTGACTTGATAACTGAATACAGCAGTGGGTTGTAGATTGGTACATAGTGATCATAAATCTTTGCAGCCAAGAGAAAACACTCTATAGTCCCAAGGGTTAGAAAGAGAAGCATCTATGTTGCACATTAATATACGAAATAGCTTTATTTTCTGCCATGAATTTGACTAACATTTTGGGAGTAACAACAGAAGAACAGCAGGCATCCAAAAATGACAAACAACTCAGAAAATAATACATTGAGTTGTGGAGCCAGGAATCCTCAGTGATCAGTACAATCAGTCCCAAATTTCATACCAGGGTAAAGAAATAAATTGCTAGAAATCATAAAAATAGAAAGAATCATAACTCAAAATTACCCATGAATTCTGTCAACATAATCATGGTGACTTAAATCACATTACACCATGGAACTGTGGATATATTAAGATTGGATGGCATCTCTGATATTTCAGTTTGTATTTATAGGTCTTCATGGCAATATTCCATGAAAATACAGCCCATACATTTATATCCTCATCTTTGTGTCTTGGAAGGGCATACAGAAATCCAAGGCATTGATGTGATCAGCAATGTCAAAGAAGTTGGGTCCAAGTGGGTGAATTTCCCTGTGTAAATTAAGGGATAAATTGTATCAGTCATTTGTTCACTAAATAAGATTTTAAGAAAAATCTCTCAAAGTAAGTGTTAATATCACTTCTTTTCTAATCAATTTCCTACATCATGTTCTCATATTACATTATCTTAAAATTTACATACATGAATGAATATTGGGATTTTTAAATCCAAAAATGTTGTAGTAGAAAATACAGATTGGATTGTTTGTCATATTTTGCTACAGTATGCATAAAATGCCTTTTCTTAATGGTTATATATATATCTGAAGGTTAGCAACCACATTCACATCAAAGATCATATTCAATTTAAAGAAAAAGGTGTGAAAATAATGTAATTTAAAAAAGTTTTTAGATGACTACAAACAGGGATAAGTTAGTATCACACCATCAACTTGTCCTACTGAGTAGCTCTTCATGACAAATGATACTTGTGCCCCTTCCTGGCAATGATGTTTTTCCATTAGTCCTTTAGGAATAGTGGTGTACAGGGCAAAGCAAGTGTTCTGGCAGTAGGCTTATATAGTTCGCAAACAAAAGCAATGAAATGTCTTTGTTAATCAGTTTTCTACCTTGAAATACATATCAATAACTCACCTGATCTGAGCTTTGCAGCATGCTTTACTGTTAATATTGTTTTTCACATTTTGACTTAATGATAACATAAGTACGGTATTTCTCTATTCATATGCTCAGTATCTCTGCAATGCCCTTGTATGAACTTTTGTGACACATTTCTCTCTATAAGGAATCATGTCCATTTCATTAACATGTCATTGCTTATGTGAGCTCTAAAATAACTATGAAATAAATATCACCCAGTTATCATGTGAAAATGGAATGACAAATAACTTTACTAGCCATCTTGATTTTCTTGAGCTTTCATTTTACCCAGAAGACTACAAAGAACTAAAGGAGGCTAATTGAGCTAAGCTGACATACCAGTGAGTTTTTGTGTTGGTGACAGAGACCTCTGTCCATGTGAAGAAGAGAAACTGAAACAAGCCAAGGTCAGTGATAAGAGAATCTGCTGACAATCATGAATTGGTCAGATCTTTCACAAATACCCTGTGGGTTGCTAATTAACCAACCTTCACCCAAGGATACTCCGCCTTGAGAAACCCATGCACACCCTCACCCCTGTTCTCTATATAGTCACATAAATTCTTTACCTCAGCCTATCCTTTTGAAGCAGAAGCCTCTATTTGGTCCTGTTATGCATGCATGCTGTTTTACTCAATAAAACTCTCCTTGCTTTACAGAAGGTCCCCCAGTTATTTCTTTCATCAACAGTCATTAATAAAATTGTTTTAAATGCAATCACTAAAAGAATTAAATCATATTTCCCACAAGTAGTATTTTATTTCAGATATCCTTCTCTATGCTATCAGACTGTTTCTCATTTATTGGACTGTGAAGAAAGAAAAACTTATGTATTAGGGTCTTCTAGGAAATCAGGAAATCAGAACTGACAGGATACACACACACATATAATGTAAATATTGTGATTTAATTAATTGAAATTGGTTCACATGACTGTGGGGGATAATTAAGTCTCAATTATTTAGGGCAGATGGCAAGCTAGGAACTCTGATGAGGGCTCATGACTAATTTCCAAGAAGACCAAGCAACTGATATAACATGGCCATCCAAATAGTCTCATCCAATCAGATTCTAATTAATTTCAGCCTGATAAACCTGTAATGGTCTACTATCAAGAATCAGCCACCCAACTCCAGTCTGCCCTGAGGAATCTGCCATCTGACCTCCATCTGTAGAGGTGAACCCTGCTGTGCCTAATAAACTTGTAAGAACCTCCCTTGAAGAAAAAGCCCTCACTCCTCTGTTTTAAGAGATTTGTCCTGTTTCACAAGATGAAACTGCAATGGAATGTCCTGAGGTGATTGGCTTGTGAGACTCTTCTGATTCTTCTCATGATCCACCTCCTACTTCTCCTCTTTTCTTCCAGAAGTATAACTAGACTGAAGTCTCAACAGGCCACGAAAGGTGAGGTGCAAAGTGTGACCCGTGAGGAGGTGCACTACACTCCAAAAGAACAGCATGATTTTTCCAATTTTTATAGACAGAAATTGGGAGGTTATGCATGGGAATGGATATTATTGGTATGGGGTAATGGTGGGAAGAATATGAAATTCGATTAGGCTAAATTTATGTATATGGACAACTAAGCAGAGATTCTGGATTCAATATTGTAGCTTGAGTGGTTGGAGCTCTAGCCATTTGTTCCTGTGGTTGTCTGAAGTATGGGCATAGAGGTGGCCCACATTGTCTGAGATTGAAAGTCCAGAGCTCCCCTCATGTACTGTAAATGAGGGGATCCAAAGGCTTAGAGAGACTGGATTGTTAAAGTGGATTTATGTTGTAAGCCCTGTTCACCTACCCCAGGAATATCCAGAGGACACAACTTTCACCAAGACTGTGAGGAATAAATTCATGAGACTAGCTTTATTACCCCTGAAGAGTTCTGTGGTTGCTCTTGTCTGTAAGATATCAATCTTGTCAGATATTACTGTAGGAACTGCTGTGTGACTCAACTTGAATCCTTAAAAGCAATGGGATTGATTGGGTCCCTGGTTGGCAGAGGCCAAGTGGCAGTAGTTAATTGGCAAAACAAGGTGGGCATGGCTAACATAAAGGAAAGCTGACTCAAAGCAGTAATCAAAATAGTCTGACTTGCAGAGCCCTATGACACTGGTTAGCAGATCATGGGGTACCTAGAAGCCTACTAAATTTCTGCTTGATCTGAATAAGCAGAAGTGCTCTAGGTCAAGTAAACAAAAGTCTAACTTGAGTTACAAAATAGAGACTCATGGCACTTTAGTCACCTTCCAGATTTGAGAACAGTTTACAGACCCAGGGCCCTGTGAATGAAAGGAAGTCTGGGTCCCTTTGGAGAAGGATCTTCCTCCAATGCCAACAATTTATACTGTTAATCTTCCTCCCAATCTTCACCAAATACACCTATAGTCTTTTACATTGGTAACAGTGCATTTGGAATAACAGGGTTTATTAGTCACTGCTTTGAGAGAGAGAGAGAAATTAATTCCAGGAGACACAAAATGTTACTGTGGTCCACCAGTCAGATTTGGGGCTTATGAAGATCAGATGGCAAATGAGGTTTTACCTGGTCTGTCTCTTAGAGGGTCCAGTGCATCCATGGACCCATTTTGTGGTTATTTCCCAATTCTGGAATGCATAATTGGAGTAGATATACTCAGCACCTGGCATAATTCCCACATTGTTTCCCTGACTTGTGGAGTGAGGGCTATTATAATAGGAAAGGCTAAGCAGAAGCCACTATGACTGCCTCTATGAAGCAAAATAGTAAATCAAAAGCAATACTGTTCTTCTAGATGGATCAAAGTGATTAGAGCCACTACCAGGGACTTAAAATTTGCAATGGTGGTGATTCCCATAACATCCTCATTCAACTCTCCTATCTGGTCTGTGTGGAAAATGGATCTTGGAGGATGACAGTGGATTATTGTGAACTTAAACAGGTGGTGACTCCAATTGCAGTGGATGTTCCAGATGTGGTATCATTGTTAGAGCAAATCAACAGATCTCTGGGACCTGGTATGCAGCTATATACCTGGCAAATGTTTATTAATTGTTATTAAAGAACACCAGTTTTTTTTTTTTTTTTCAGTTGACAAGGCAGTCTGTACATCTTCACTGTCCTCCCTTGGGGGTATATCTACTCTCCAGCCTAATGTCATAATCTAGTCTGCAGGGAAGATGACCAGCTCTCCCTCACAGAAGACATCACACTGTTACATTATACTGATGATATCATGTTTCTTGGACCTAGTGAGCAAAAAGTAGCAACTACTCTAAAAACATTATTAAGTCATTTCCTGTCAGTGGGGGTGGGGTTGGGAGATAAATCCAACAAAATTCAGGGTCCTTGCAGCTTAGTGAAATTTCTAGGTGTCTGGAGGGGTGGGGCATTCTAAGATATCCTTCTAAGGTGAAGGAAATGTTGCATCTGGCACCTCCTACAATAAGAAAGAGGCACAAGGCCTTATAGGTAGTGTAGGATTTTACAGGCAACATGTTCCTCATTTGAGTGTGCTACTCTGGCTCATTTACTGAGTGATCTGTAAAGCTGCTAATTTCGTGTGTGGACCAGAACAATGGGAGTTTCTGCAATAGGCCCAGGCTGCTGTGAAACCTGCTCTGCCACTTTGGCCATATGACTCAGCAGATCCAATGTGGCTAGAAGTGTCAGTAGCAAATAGAGATGTTGCCTGGAACCTTTGTCAGGGCTCTATTAGAGAATCACAATTTAGACCTTCAGGATTTTGGTGCAAATTCTTACCATCCTTTGCAGATAATTACTTTCCTTTTGATAAACAGCTTTTGTCTTGCTTCAGGCTTGAGGAGACTGAATGCTTAACCATTGGCCACCAAGTTAGCATAAGACTTAGTTGCCCATCAGAAACTGGATGTTTTCTCACCTACCAAGCCATAAAGTTTACTGTGCATAACAACACTCCATCATGAAATACAAGTAGTATGTACAAGAGAGGTCTTGAGGAGATCCTGAAGGCACAAGTAAATTACATGAATAAGTAGCCAAAACACCTATGACCCCAGTCCTCCTCCATTACTTTTTCTTTCTTACACCACATCTCTAAGGCCTCTAGGGAAGTTCCTTAAAATAAATTGACTTGGAAGTGAAAACTCAAGCCTGGTTAACAGATGGTTCTGCATGATATTCAGTTATCATCTGAAAGTGGACAGCTGCAGCCCCTGTCTGGGAATTTCCTGAAGGACAGAGTTGAAGGAAAATCTTCCCAGTGGGCAGAACTTTGAGCAGAGTACCTGCTTCATTTTGTGTGGAAGGATGAAGCAAGAGATATAAGGCAAGAACTAGCAGTTCGGGAAAGACAACAGGAAGTAGTCAGAAAGTTGGCTCTCAGTTCTCCAACTCTTGAGTGTGAAAAAACGGATTCTGCTGCCCAGTCATCACTCTCTTTGCCAGATACTCCTGTTGTCAAAGAAATGGAAAAGAGTTCTCTCTCACCAAAGGCCTTACCAAATGGTTTTGGGTCCAGTTCATTAACTCCTTCTGCAAGGATATAAGCACTAAACATCGTGGGGGATTACATAAAGTAGGGCTGTTAGAATCCAGATTAGCAGTCTGCAGGAACTTTGCAACGGACCAAGCATCATGAATATCCTATATTTCAGGGAATATTAACTGTGGGATGAAGAATAGCAACAGCACAATGTTCTCTCATGTGGGGCATATGTCTTTTTTCTACCAAGAGGCAATAAATGGCTTTGACCCAGTTCCTCCTCCTCCTGGCTTGGGCTCCTCTCACCTGTTGTCAGCACTGGGTCTGCTGCCTCTCGTTGTGCAAGTGCCTGGCCTCTGGGTGGGGGCTCTGCCCTCCCTCAACCACCCAGGACTGGAAGAAACAAACTCATAGAGTCAGAGACTAGACTATAGGTAGCCAGGGGGTGAATGGGGCTAGAGTATGGTAAGTTAAGGATTAAAATGTGCAGAATTCCTATTTGGAATGATGGAAATATTTTAGTAATAGCTGGTGGTGATGGTACAATAATATTATGAACACATTTAACTGCACTGAAATACATATCTGAATGTGATTAAAAGGGTAAATATTATTGTAAATATGGTATAGAATAACAATTTTTAAAGTGTATCCATCAAACTGCACTATGCAAACTGTGAACCCTAAGACAAAGAATGGGCTTTAGTTAATAGTAGTTATAAAATGTGCTATCATCTCTTGTAACAAAAGTTCCACAACAATGAAAGGTGTTTGTGAAGTGGTCTGTATGAATCCTATGTTTTATTCATGAATGCACTGTAAACACACAACTCCTCTAATAAAGAAAAAGGATTTTTAAAAGAAGGAATAGATGAATAATAAAGTGATGTAAAAAGGTATTCCTGTAAATATAAGCATATAAATAAAACTGTGAAAAGTAGTACCATTAGAAACAGTAGACATCCATATTCCAAAGATCTGAAGGACAGTATAAAATAATAAAGGAACCAATTTTTCAGAAAAGTATAAAATTCCTAAATAAAACTTCCAAAAACATGAAAAATTGAAGGAGTTCAATGGAGGAATAAAATTAAAAAAAAAAAAAAACACATTGAATAAATGTCAGTGATAAGGCTCTAATTTTTGAAATGTTGGATAAATAAGTCAGGTTTCCTTTCTGTTTCTTACTCCTGATCATCTGTCAAAATTATTTTACTATTAGAGATGTTATATTGGAATCCCAACAGTAAAGATTTAGAAAAAAGTTTAGTCATAAAAGTTTTGTGAATTATTCTTTCTTTGACTATTACTTACATTATGTGAAAGTACACTAAATGACTATAAAAATTTGTTTTCAATGCTGGAAGAAAAGTGCCCTGATGGTGATTTTGCAAGGAGTAAACAGACCATGTTGAGGTGGCATTGACTAGAACATCTTAAACCTCAAGGTCACCTGTGAAATAAATTGATGCTGGTTTTTTAATCTCCAAATAAGCTTTCCTCAGTATCACTGAATTTGTTACGAATTGAGAATTGTATATGAAAAACTTCATCCAATATATGATATATTAGTTTATAATTCTGTGATCCATACCATTAATTTCTCTCCTGAAATTCAGCAGTGTAAACAGCATTTCTTGCATGAGTTCCTTCCAAATGTATGTGAAATTGATTTCATTATCATTAATTAATGATGGAGCCACAGGAATGTATCCCACCTAGTTATATGTAGAGGAATAAGCTCTTGACCATTAACATTATTATAAAATTTTTACTCATCTCAACACATATTTAGCTTCATCACTCATTTTAATATAACAAAAGACAAATACACTAAAATAATAAAACAAATTACACAAACATTTTGTTGGCTAAATACAATGTTATATCTGTTGTGTCAATGAATTTTTATACTCCCAAACCTGAGTGGACCACCATGTATCCCTTGTGTACCTCAAAAAGCCCATCCATCCACTGGTGCACACTCCTAGAAAGAAGTTAAGTACATTGCACCATTCAATGCAGAATATATGAAACTGTGGATTTTACAAAAGTCTACTATAATGTAAGTCAAGGTGTATTATAAATATTTACTAATAAAATCAGGATATGCTTGAAAATTCAGGATGATGAAATTATATTCACTATATATATATATATACACACGCTTTATATGCACAAATGAAAATACTTGGAAGAAAATATTCTGAAGAATAACAACATTTTGAAGGAGTTTATTTTCTTTGAATTTTTTGTGTATTGAACTATGTTTAATTCTATGATAGTGTCACACTTTTAAATAAAAAAAAAATTCATTGAGAAAAATGTTATTCCATCCCTGATGACAATGATGTAGCCTTTCAGCCACAGATTAATTAAGTATATCTCTAGAAATAACTTCTCTTTTACCCAGTCATAAATTAGAGCAACAGAAAGAAAACAAAATGTGATGCTCAACATTATGTGGTTTCCATGGGGCAGGCAACTCTCTACTATAAATCTAACATGCATGCAATTAGTTACTTGTACTTTTATCCATGGAATGATGCCAAGCAATCTACCTTAGAAATTGGTCCCAGAGATGAGCAAATGTTGAATCATCAGTCTTATTCAATATAAGAACTGCTATGGCATTATCAGGGAGAAAGGCAAGGGATACTGTGACATGCTTGTGTTCAAAGGAGCTCCTTGATTTACTTGTGAGACATAATTTCCAGATGAAATTTCTTTTTGAACAGGACCAGAAAAAATTTTAGGTTGATTTGTTTTACCTCCAAAAAGATGCACACAAAAACTTAAACATAAGTTATCTCAAAGGAAATATATATTACATAGCAGAAATTTGAGGCTTCATAAATGGTTTACATATTTTGTTTGTGAGAAAAGCTTGAGTTTGACAAATTCCTAGACAGATTATGCTGGAAGAAGTTTTTCACCCACTTTGACTCCTGGTATATATTAATCTCAAAGTAAGAGTGTTTAGTTTTTCTCAAGAAAATGGGAATATTATTAGAAGAGTTTGCATATATATACATATATCATGGGAGCCTTAACTAAGTGATGGTAGGATTTGTAGAAATGGAGATATAGAATTGATGTAATCAGATCATCAAATAAGGAATGTATATTAAAAATATAATTTTTGGAAGAATTGTGTTTATAAAATTTGTTAAAATCATGTCTTCTGAAAATAGCTATCTGTGCCCTTTAATATTAATACACCTAAGGTTTTAATTTCTCAACTGTCACTTGTATTAAATAATATTGGATATAGAAAAACAGTAAATGATGCATTAACACTCTATCATTGTTTAATATATAGCTAGATTTGTTTTTCTGAAATTAAATGTAAGTATGAATATAGTGTTATGAGGATAATCTATGAAGCCAAACAATCTTGGTAGAATCACAGAGCCAACAACACTTAATGGTTGTGACTCTGTATAAGTTACTTAAAATTTTGTGCCCTTTTTATCATCTAACAACTGTGTAATAGTAATGACTGTGGTATAGTATTTTTATCTGGATAAATGTGTTAATGAAGTGCTAATTATGCACTATATATGGGTTTCTACTATATAATATTCCAATGTTGATTTACACCTCATTTATATTTGGCAGTGAAACTAAGATCTTTTTCACACATATTTTGCAAACTACTCTTTCTTACGAATTTATAGAGTCACTAAAGTAATATTTATTAAAAATTGCCAGCTCATTCCTATAATCTCCTAGAATCAGTTTTGGAATCATTCATGCTAAGTATCAATTTCACTTTCTCAACAGTTTACAAAAGCTGAATGCTATGGGAAGTAGGAATAATACAAATCTAATAAATACTTCATCTTTATAGGATTGACAGTCTCTGAAGAGATCCAGTGGGTCTTTTTCATACTGTTTCTACTGATATACCTATTACTGTCATGAGGAACGCAGGGATGATACTGATAATTCACCTGGATCTCCAGCTGCAAACCCCCATGTATTTTTTCCTCAGTCACCTGTCATTCCTTGACCTTTGTTATTCAACAGCCATCATCCCTAAAACCTTAGAGAACTTAATGACTTTCAACAAGCATATTTCGTTCAAGGGCTGCTTCACCCAGATGTATTTTTTTGTCTTCTTGGCTGCCACTGAATTTCTCCTTCTCTCTTCAATGGCTTATGATCACTACATAGCTATTTGCCACCCTCTTCAATACTCTATTGCTATGTCCAGGAGACTCTGCTGTGCCCTCATCACTGGGTCCTACTTGATTGAAGGTACTGAATCTTTAGCCATTGTTCTTCACATAAACAGTTTGCATTTCTGCAACTCCAATGTAATCCATCACTTTTTCTGACATAACCCCAGTTTTAGCCCTGTCCTGCAGTGAAACTCTTCACACTGAAATCATGATAATGATTCTTGCTAGTTTCAATGTAATGTTGTCTTTTATCACAGTCTCTGTGTCCTATGGGTCCATTCTGTCTACTATCCTGAAAATTAAATCCATTTCAGGAAAGCACAAAGCCTTCCCTACTTGTGCCTCCCACCTCCTGGGAGTCACCATCTTTTTCACCACCATGATTTTTACTTATTTAAAACCAAAGCAGTCCTACTCCTTGGGAAAGGAGCAAGTGGCCTCTGCTTTATACTATGATAATCCCCATGCTAAATCCATTCATTGGGAACAAAGAGGTGAAAAATACTTTCATTAGGGTCATAGTAATCCCCATGCATGCTTCACTTTCAGAGAATTTCATTAGATCAGTTTCAGAAGTTATTCTATTTATTCTGGAAAAAGAAATGTAGTACAGTTGTTAAGAGTACTGCTTTGGACTATACAATCCAGAGTTTTGATTCTAGATCTGTCAGCTTTTTAGCAGACTTTCCCTTGGTAATTCATGAACATTTAAGTCTCAGTTTCCTTAACTGTAAAAGAGAAAAAATAATAAATCTATAGGCTTTCTGTAAAGATTAAATCAGAGTATGAATGTGAAGAATTTAATGCAGAACTAACAATTTGTAACAATTACCATCAGAATAATTATTCTTGCAAAATTTTGAATATACTATATGTTTTGTTATGAAAATATTCACCAGTACTTCATAACTTCTTTGGTTCAACTTATTGTTAAACAAACAGCTAAAAAGGGAAAACAGCACTTCAAACATTTGGTGTTAGAGTAAAGTAAAACATTGTGATAGAATTCAGTTATAGAAAAATGTGCATATGAACTTTGAAGAAAATTTGGTAAATATTTTAAAATATTAAATAACATAGAAATATCCTAACCATTTTTGATGGATTTCTCATGGTCTTCTAGACTAATGCATCTGTATGCATATGTTTATATCACATATATATTCCAAATTTTTTCTCTTTATGATATATGTGTCTATATAGTTGCCATATTGTTTACCATGTTTCCTCTTCTATTGATACTAGACCCTTGTATCAAAATCATTTCCACCATCTTAAAGTTGCCATCAACCACAAGTCAATCAAAGTTTTCTTCACATGTTCTTATCGCCTCACAATTTTGGTTTTATTCTTCAGTCCTGGTACTATCACCTATTTGAGGCCTGAGCCAGTTTGAAACCCTTATGTACCCCATAAAAGACTATGTTCTTTTAATACAGTCTTGTAGGGGCAGACATACTCTGGGAAGGACCTTTTGATTAGGTTGTTTCCATGGAAATGGCCCACCCAATTGTGGGTGGGACCTTTAGATTAGATTATTTCCATGGTTATGTGGCCCTGCCCATTAAAGGTGGGTCCTAATTAATTTGCTGGAGTCCTGAAGAAAGCCCAGGGAGAGAGAGAGAACTCAGAGCTAACACAGACCCAGATGCTTGGAGGTGCAGACAGAACAACATTTGGAGATGCAAAGCTGGGGGATGAAGCCCAGAGTTTGCCCCAGAGAGGCTGGGTGAGAACCCATAGATGCTACTGAATCAGCAACTGAAAATAATGCAACCTGGGAGCAAAGGACCAGCAGATGCTAGCCACATGCCTTCCCAGCTGATGGTGGTGCTCCAGATATGATTGACCTTTCTTCAGTGAAGGTATCCCCTTCTTGATTCCTTAGAACTGTAAATATGTAAACCAATAAATCCCCTTTATAAAAGCCAATCCATTTCTTGTATATTGAATTCCAACACCTTTAGCAAAGTGGAACAAGGTACAAATCAAATCATTCTGTAGGAACTGACAGTTTTCTCTCTTTTTTTCCATCTTTGGGATTCCACTGTTCAAGTCCATCATATCCAGCCTGATGACCAAGGAAGGATGTGATTGCCATATTGAAAAAACATTATTACCCAAGAAAACAAAGAGAGGATCTTAATAGTCAATTTTTAATAAATTGGCCTCATAGTTATCTCAGATATATATTTGCATTTTCTGATAAAATATGAATTCAAAATTATCATGTATTTTATGTTCCTGACCTGATCTGAAGTAAAGTGTAACTACATGTTTAACAAGCAAATGAATCAATTTTCAAAGCCCTATTCCATGGAACAATTCTTTTTTCACTTCAAATTATAAATTTATCCATTTTTCAAAATGTTCAGATGACTAAACTTTTAGAATTTTAATTTACAATTTGTCAATGAAATAGTTCTTACTTTTATCATTGGCCAAATATTTACAGATATTTTGCTTGTATTCACATTTGTATCTATAAAACTAACTTTTTCATGGTAGGTATACACTAATTTGTTTGAGGAAGTGAACAAAGGACTAAAGTATAAATTGTAAACTATATTAAAAAATAGAAGGATAAAACTGAAGAAAGGGTTTTAATTGATTGCACTTTCCTCAGTATGAATTAAGAAAATGTCTTAGATTTATCAAGGCAATTGATTGAATGTAAGGCAATTGACTATCAAATATCTGACCTGACTCCATCACCCTGCTTTAAATATATTTCAACATTCTGCTTCACATAAGTCTCAGTGATGAATTTCCAACTCCTCATAATTGTTGACTGATCAAGTTGCAGTGCAAAATACATTATGACTTTTCTCTTGCCTAATTTAAGAGCAAATCTGAAGCTTAGAAGGGGTGAATGAAAAGTTAAAATAGAGCTTGGTGCACAATTAAGTAATATCACAAGTAAAAATCTATACAATGTGAAGTGCCTTACACAACCAAACTACCAATTATATTTACATTAGAAAAACTGTATCCAATTTTTCTCCTTTTATTCTTTTTTTATTTATTTGAAATTTGCCTGAGAGTAGAGACAAAATCATGAAGCAGTTAATCACATACCTCCTAACAGGCTAAAAAAACATACTGGAGGCAATTATTAACCCTGCTCTTAACACTCACTTTTTCTGGTCTGAATGTGTGAATTGGGAATATTCAGGCTCTATTCTAAGTACTTTTGCTAATATTTCCAGAAAGTATCACTTATATAAAAATTATGCCCCTTTGTAGGTTTGATTATTCCTGTAGCTATTTGCTCCTTCACTTTAGATTTTCTTTACAAGACAGTGTAATCAATTCAATCTAAAACATGTGGTTTTTAAGTTTGACTTTTCATTTACAAAGGCTAACCTTTTAAGCTCACATCAGATGATGTGAAACCCTACATCATCTTTGTTTTGTATGCATATATGAATGCAAATATCTTAATTTACCTCATGTATTTTATTGCATGTATCAAGAATTAATTATTTGTTCCATGGTGATCATAATGGCAATGCTGAAGAATATTGCAATAATGTGGAAGTGCTATTCTTTCCCCTAAATCTTAGACAAATAAGTGGCACAATGTAATCAACAAAGTCCAGAAACCCATATAATCAATTTTTTGCATTCTTGCATCATTCAATTTATTGCCATTTGTCTAAATTTCAGTATAAAATGATAACAATGCCTAATATTACTGACAAACTCATAGCAATATTATCAATGTTTAATGATGATCATGGATCAAAGGAGTCTTGGGAAATTCAGGAACATTGGGGAAGGAGGTGTTTGACAAAACCCAGTTTCCCAGAGAATTAAGGTTATCCATTAAAACTTGAAATTATTTTGTTACACAATATTTGTGCAAATCCTTCTATAATGGTTTCCAAATTTCCCTGCATTCTTGAACTTATGTGCAGAGTTCATGTTGCTTTGGCTTCTCAAGTTAGGCATAAAATCTTTGCTACTTGTTGGAATCCCAGAACCCATTGCCATGTGTAGACATAGGATGCAGTTTATCTTTTTACTGATTCTCCATTGACTGCTTCATTTCTCATCTCTGCTTACTTCCCATCACTTAATTTTCAAAGAATCAACCCTTTGAAATATTTTCAGGCCATTTAATTTTTAAATGTTTCTTATATTTGACTTGCCATTCCTTATTACAATGGAATAAATCAGATGGTTTTTAAAATTACTAATTTTATTTTACTCACATTCTAAATGAGACCCTACTGCTCTTGGAAGAGCATGTGGCAAAAATTTCCTCACACCTCTTTTCCTTTTACTTGATATAGGATATATAACAGTTTTCTGAAGTTTACATATACTACCTATGTAGAAACTAAATATATAGGCAGCCTACAGATTAATTAATAGACCCCCTGTTTGTTGAGTATTTTGGCTATCAAGGAATATTGACTCTCAAAGGTACATCATATATGTCACTATATGTGTTTGGAAACCTTAATCAACATAAATATAATTAGTTAAATGAAACTAATTATAAATGAAAGTCCACAAATTCATTGGCACACATGCACATTATCTAGGTAGCTTGCTATTATCTGCTTGCATTCAAAGTAAACATATATAGATAAATATGTGTATGTTTTCTGTATGAGGCTTATTACAACAGAGTTCAACGGTCTTCCACTTTTGAGCCTGCAGTATCACCTTTCCACAGACTACATTTTTCTCATTTATATAATTTATGTTTTTTTATTCCTTACTGTAAGTTACTGTATAAGATCTCCTTTCATTTTTACTCCATTATTTATTTCCTTATATGTGTTCCATACTAATTATTGAACATCTTAATAAATAAGCTTTACTTCCAATGCTTTTATGTGACAAATTAAGCACCATTTTATCAACATAAGAAGCCCTTAAGGCACATTACTATCCCAAGTAACTATATATGTATATATTAGATATAGATGATATAGTAATAGGTATATACTTTTATAAAAGGAAGGAATAAATAAAAGATTGTCTATTGCTATGCACTACGTATCCTTTTCAAATATGAATTCATAGGTATGAATCCAGATTCAAACTAAAGATATATACAATAATCTCTTCCCCCAAATCAAATTTGTTAACTTATAAAGATGCCACACAGACTACAGAATTCTCCCCATGTCCCCGATCAGTTGACTTGTCCAGTAAGGCAAATAAATGTCTACATTTGTGTTTCTCAGGAAGTCAGTTTATAGTGCTGTGAGTTGGTCTGAGAATATATCAATTCAAAATAATTGGGTACAAAAGATTAACTTGATAAATAAAAACATTTAAAATGTTCAAAGTATTTATATTACCTGCATACATTCATAATATTTTGCAAGTCATGGTGCAAATGAAGTTTTTGTTACCTTTTCATCACTGAATGTGAAGATTGCTTTAGCTTTTTTGCTTATGTTAACTAATTTAGTGGTAAAATAGCTTTGAATATCTGTCCATTGATTTTTTTTTTGAAGGGTGGAGACCTTATTATCTATCAAAATAATCTTCTACTCAAGAACACAGCTCTCATTTGCCCTTCTCTGCAATAAAAAACCTAAAGTACTTCACATCAATTATGGTGATTAAAATGATTAAAATGTAAATTTACCCCTTGTTAGTCTCTCTTTTCTAACAAAAAACTTTTTTTCCATATGAGACAGCTAGGGTACTGAGAATGAGAGGACTTCCAGCTTCTCTCTCACACCTTTCAACATTTAATAGCTTCAAGAGTGACCCAATTTCTGCCTGGAAATTTTCCTGGAATTATTTTGCATTATTATGCTTGTAATTAAAAATAATTCTCTGTCTCTAATCATTTCCATTATCTTTTGCTTTTTTTTGGGGGGGGGGGTTGTATAAGTGTATTGTTTGAGATTCCTAATAATTTATTCCTCATTTGTTTTGCACTTCTGCAGGGTAGATAATTTCTTTTTAGTTGCCATCAAGATGGTGAATGTGTATCATGGCTTTATTGTTCTGAGTAGAAAGTAGTAATACAATCCCTTTTGCACTTGGAGTTAGCTAAGTCCATGTAAATGTAAGCAACTCTGACTTGCTTCATTTCTGGGGAAAAGTCTTAAATTCAGGTACATTATTCATCACATTTCCTCATAACAGGTCATGGCCTTAGAGATTTGTTGCCTTCATATATGATGAATTTATTAGTAAGCATGAAATACTGTAAAAGAATGAGATAAATTATGTTACTTTATATTAGGAAACAGCACACTTAACTACTATCCTTTTCCTTATCCATAGTGATTACAGATTTATTAATTTTTTTGATTACATGGAGATCACAGGTTCATTGAAGTAAACACCAAAAATTCAGAAAAGCAAAATGAAAATCATTGAAAAATATATGCTTAAATATCCAAAATTAAAATTTGACAATTATATTTAAGTTCATCTTTTTCAATGTGCATCCATGTGTAACCATGTATGTGATATGCATGTGATATATTTTTATAGGAGCTATCTTAATTATATTTTAAATTTCTTTGTTTTCTAATTTTCCTGTCTGTTTTATCATCTTGAGGATTATACATATTAAAAAAGTGTGATTATTCCCCATGCCTCTTCAAATTAAATGCATACATTTTAAATGATAATATTAGTTTGATCAAATCACAGTATTGTATTATGTTGAAATGTTTAATCTGATATATATATCAGATATATATATTTATATATATATCTGATATATATTTATATATATATATATATATAAATCACACCTAATTTCACTTGTATTGATGTACCATCACCTTTATAAAACTGAATCTACATTGAAAGGTCCTTTTTTGTCTCTAAGGAATGCTTTCTCTGAAAAGCCATTGCTGGACAAAACTGCATGTATATTTTTATTTAATGCACGTTGCCAACCTGTTTTATAAAATATATGTTTCAGCTCTGTGAAAATCAATGATATAATTTGCAATAAATGATATAATAGAATCTACATAACAAGTGACTATATTACATCAGCAATTATCAAAAGTTTTTATTTAGAAGGGACATTGCACAATAAAATTATAGAATTTTTAATGTAATTATTTGCAATTTGCTGATACAAATCTAATTTGGATAACAATATAAAAAGTCTCTCAATATTAAATTCCATACACTGGAAATAATTGCCACTGAACAGTCAGGCAATAAGTATAATTAAAGTAAATAGCTATTGAAACTTCATTACAAATATATGAGAAAGCATCTCTTGTAAATATAATTCATTCTTTAATAAATTACATATAAATTTACACAGTCCCCCTATGACATCCTTCCCTTAGACTGTGTATCATGGGATTAAACATAAGAGAAACAATGGAAAAGAAAAGAGAGAGTATTTTGTCAGTTCCTTATGAGTGACTGGTGGTGTGTCTTAAATATATAATCAATCCTGATCCATCAAATAACACCACCACCATAAGATGAAATGAGCAGTTGGAGAAGGCTTTGACCCAATTTGTAGATGAAGGTAATTTAAGAATTGTACATATAATTTTGGTATAGGAGCAAAGTATTAACAGAAATGGAACTGTGACAAACAACAGAGCAACTATGTAAACCAATGTTTCATTCACACCGATGTCTCTACAGGCCAGCTTGAGTATTGGTGAGATGTCAGAAGAAGTGGTTTATATGGTTAGACCCACAAAAGGACAGAGGGAAAATCTGGCATGTCTGTCCTATGTGGACTGGAATTCCACTGATCCAAGAGCCAGCTAGCAGTTGGAAACACACCATCTGACTCATGACTACAGAATAGGGCAGTAGGTTACAAATGGCCATGAAGTACATTTGTGCAGCACAGGCAACTAAAGAAATTCTTCTTCTCTGGGTCTTAAGTTCATGAGCATTCTGGTTACAGTAATTGATAAATAGCAGATTTCAGAGAAGGAAAAATTGCCAAGGGAAAAATACATGGGGGTCTGGAGACTAGAATCCAGTTTTGTTATCAGAAATATGGTATCATTGCCCAGCAGTATAATGATATAGATGACAAAGAATAATCCAAATAGAAATCACTGGAGATGGGGAATATCAGCAAAGCCCAAAAGAACAAATTCCTTCAAATCAGTTAGATTTCCTTCTGATGGTTTTTCTTAATGTATCATCTGTAGAAAGGATAAATTTAACATAAGCATTTCACTCTACCTTCCTGAATCTCATTGCCTGTACTCTGAATTGTATCTAGGTGTCCAGACTGGTTTTCATGTTCCTACAATTCTTTCCAATTTAAGAATATTACTATTTGTGTATTTTCCACTTTTCCTTGTTTAGATCATATGGATTGTCACTGTAAACACTGCAATGAAATTTCCTTTAATACCATTTCATTATACATCTGATAATAGCACAGGATGAAGCAAATTGTACCTTTCTCAGCACAGACACTGGAGCTATCTGAAACTGCTGTAGACATACCCATAACTTTGCAATCTGATCTTATTTTTGTTGAATCCCAATTGAAGTTAATCCTATTGTACTTCTCAGTGCATTTTCACAATAACACTTCAGTAGCATAATATAAGTTATCTTCTCACATTCTTTTTCAACTACCTATTTCAACCATCATTTTCCTCCCCTCACTTGATGATCTAGAACATAGAAATCCCATTATACAGTTTACATGGCAAAAAATTAACAGAATATTTTATTGAATATAGAAAAATAATGCAAATATCTTTTGTTAGAGTATTAATTGGAAGATATAAGAGGGTTTTACTCAGGGAAATTAGCCTGGGAAGATTGATCCAAATTGAGACAAATATACAGGGTAACCACAGGAAAACATGTATAGCTTGGAGTATATATCCATTACCTGTCTGTATGTGTGTGGAGCAGGAGGAGAAAAGTTATTTGCTGCTATATAATACCCAGGGTGCTGTGTGCACCATTCACTATCTTTGTTGTTCCTCAACAAAAACACAAAACTTAGGATGAACGTTCCTAAACTAACTTTCCTTTAGCAATAGAGATATTGAGACCCATTAAGATGGATAGTTTGACCAACTTCACATAGGTTTTGTGATGGCCAATCAGTGCCTATTGTTTTAATGTACTTTAGTTTTCTGTGATTGATTACCTGGATTATAGTAAGCAATTAAACTTTCTAAAGCATGCACCTTGTTTGTGAGAATTAATTGAAAAAATATTGGTAAAATTATTTACCTATCAATTTAACTGATCATTTATTATGTTTCTATAGCTATAATTAAGGTTATAATATGTTCTTTAAGTCTGTTGCTGTCAGAGTTGTAACACCTTGCCTACTATAATTTACTTTTGAGTTGAGTTGTTGGTAATCACTTGTTTTTACTTTTCCCTTAATCAGGGCCAAAATTTTAGATGGCACTCATTCTCAGGGCCATTCCTATTCAATCTTGAAAGTGAAAGCCTCCTTAAATTTTGGACCTCTGGTGCCTCTTGCCTCACCACTAGTTGTATCCTGTTGGGTTTGTACCTGGCCCACTAAACAGTGTCAGTAAAGTGGCATGTCATGATTAAAGAGCACTGTGTCCTCCCCGGATGGACTGGAATTGAATTATGGCCCTGCCACCTGCTAGCTGTGTGGTATTATGCAAATTACATCATGCACTTACCCTACCTGTGCCACAGTAGATTATCTATGAAAAGGGACAGTAATTGGCAACACTTACAGTTGATATGTGATTTATGTCATTTAATATATGTAAAATAGCTTACATTGTGCTATTTGTAAAGGGCTATATAAGTGCTAGATATTTTTACTATTAAAAGCTAAGTTTTATTTATTCTTCCAAATTTTATTAAATGTTCTACACAGTCTGAAACATAATCCCTTTCTAGTGTATTTTCCTTTATATTGGACAATAATTATGGGAAGGAAGGGAGATCTTAAGGCAATGATCAAAATTCTAACTATTTCAAAATATTATATTCTAAAGTTGCAAATCCCTGTGAAATGTTTCCCTATATTTTGTTTATGTAATTTTCTGTACTCTGAGAACTCAACACTTCTATTATGCCTCATTGTTCAATACTTAGTATTATAAATTGTCTAATTCTTTTCCTATGCTTTTTTTCCTCCCTGACTGTAAATGATCTGAGAGGTAAGGGCTGTGACTAATTTCCTACTTGGGATCAATACAGATTCTAGAAAATGGCTGTGAACCTAAGATGTTGCTCATTATTTGGCTCTGAAATGAAATGAATTCAACAATATTAAGATGAAATCATCACTCATAAATAAGAGAGAATTAAGACACAAGAAAATAAAAGAGCCAAATGTTTATGTATTAGGTTTATAAGTAATGAAATTTAATGCAAATAATTACATTCCCCTTGATTGAATAAAATGACTTTCAGTGCTAAATAAAATATAATCCTAACATACAGAATCAAACTTTTGATGGTGAAATTATCAGTATATTGCATGAAATATGTAACACTTCTGTATGTTCTTATCAGTAGGGGGACAGGGTAGAAGGAATAAAACCATCTATATTACTCTTCTTATAGGTTTAGTTTCTTTTTAATCAAGATTAATAAAACATGATGTTCTTATTTTTATTTCAAACTCAGACATCTGTATATTTGCTGGAAAAGTACAAATGATTAAGGGAATGTGTAACAACATTGTAATTCAGTTAGATATTATTCAGTGTCAATGTCTCTACTCTATCTAATCCTCAACTATGTGGCATATTTGATTTAAATTAGCAACTTCAACCCTGAAATTTAAAATTAAAATTTAATTTAAAAAACAATATTGAACTTAAAACTTTGATTATTTTATGTCTTTAACTTTATATAATATTTGTTTTTAATAAAATATATGTTCCTTCCATTCCCCACAGATTATAAATTTATGTAATGGATTATTTTATTTTAAATGCTTTATTAAGATCACAATAAGGCAAAATACACGAATCCAGTATTTATATGTTACAAAGTCTTGGTTCGTAATGAAGTTGAAGTTTTCTCATAGTATTATTTACTGTATATACAAAAAGTATGTTATTCATAGTTTCATTTTTTCAAATTGATGTAATATCATATAATATCATAATTTAATTTTAAATTATATGTAATGGAATCAGAAATGTATAGAACCTGCTTTAGTGAAAGAACACATTTGTGACTGTGAAATATTATTAAATTTTAAAATATGAAAAGTTGGACATCAACATGAAATAATTCATATTTTCCTATAAATTTTTAAATTACATTAGTTGAAACCAACTGTTTCATCAAACATACTCAATCTACCTTTAAAATATTCTGTTCTTTCTGAACATGAAAAGTTCTTTAAATAAAAAGCAGCCATCCTTACCCCATGGAATCTCTTCCACCTGACATATTTAGGTTTAGATATTTAGAAAACAAACAAAAGGAATTTCTAAGAAAAAGTTTCTTTAAATAATTTTGCATAAGGAAGGTTTTCTAACTATGACTCAAAATTTAAAACATAGGACACAAAAACATAAAAAAAATCACTATGTAAAAATAAATATTTCTACAAGGTAAAAACATACAAACACCAAAAATGAAGTCAAAAGAGAATTGATAAAATGGTAAAGTAAATATAAATCGTATATAATATTAGCTAATTGTCCTTATAAATAAAATGTTTTTAAATATGAACAAGGGATCTTTCATTATATATAAGTCTCATACTCTGACCCAGGAGGGTGATTAGTACTGACTTCATATGTTTGAGACCCCCCCAGACCTCATCTGGTATGTCCCCTCTTTTGGTTTCTTCCTGTTTGTATCATTTCACTATAATAAAAGTAGAGTTACAAGTGAAGTTCAAAATCCAAGTAGAAAAGTGGACCAAACTCTTCATTGGTAAAAAGGAATTGAATTTTAAAACTGTACAGAGATTTCTTAAACAATCTCTTAGTAAAACATATAACACTGTGCTGGTTGGGGAGGGTTCCTATGGTAGGTTCAGGTGACTTCTGTAATAGACTTTGCATGCTGGACAGGTCACCTCTATGCAGTGAGTGAATGATGTGCCAACTGCATCTGTGTCCTAGTGCTCCTGGACTGCAATTACTTAGTCAAATTGCCTGAGGAAACCCAGACCCATGACCAACTGATGGAGGAGGAAAATGTTTAGACATTTTCCTTTCAGGGAGAAATTACACAGTTGATGTCGTTGATCACCAATACTTTCTACCTTTCTACTTGAACAAAGAGATCTTTCTAGGAGCTTCTTTCAAATATATCAGATGCTCTGGACAAAATCAGATATGAAAGCTTGATGGATTCTGGTAAGCTAGACTGTGGGAAGGAGCTACACATTAAGTTTATCCCAAACAAGTTCAAACCCTCCCTATTGTGAATACTGGGATTGGAATGACAAGGACAGCTTGATCAATTACCTTGACACTGTTATCAAGTCTTGGATCAAGGCATCCATGGAAGCTTTGCAGGCTGGAGCCAACATCTCTATGATTGGCCAGTTTGGTGTTGGATTTTATTCTGCATATTTGGTTGCTGATAAAGTGACCATGATCACCAGACACAGCACTGATGAGGAAAATACCCCAGAGTGTATACCATTGGATTAAATATTGGGATCACAATGGTATAGAAAAGAGAGACAAACTTGTCTGTTCCAGAAGAATATTTGGATTTGGGTCTCAAATATGTAATGATTCCTAATCCAAAGAATAAAGCCACAACTATGACATGAGTTGAGCAGGTGGAGAAGGTTTGGCTTGAACTATTGCAGATGACAACCTCAGGATGGTGGACATGATTTTTCTATAGGATCCCAGGATTAACAGAAAAGGGATCATAACTAACAGCTCAGACCCTGTAAAGACCAACGTCTCATTCACAAAGCTGTCACCTCAGGCTGGCTTAATTCCAGGGGGGTGGGGGTGGGGGTGATGTCACAGGGGAAGTGATTGATTTGGTTAGATCCACAAAATGACAGAGAGAAAATCTGGCAGGTCTGCTCAATATGAACTGGACTTCCACTGATCCAGGAGCCAGCCACCATACCAGCTGGATACAGACCTTGTGGTGCATGACTATAGGAAAGTGCAGAGGGTTATAAATGGCCAGGTAGCAATCAAGCTATCATGGCCAGGGAGAAGATTTCTATGTTTCCAAGCATAAGGACAAAACACATTTGAGTAGCAAAGGCAAAGAAAGAAATGTTTCTTTTCTGAGTCCAAAGATTTATGAACATTCTAGGAAGAGTTGCAGACACATTATGAATTTCCAAGAAAGAAAAATTACTAAGGAAAAAATACATGGGCATATGGAGATCCTGGTCAATGCCAATGAGGAGGAAAATGACACACCATTTCCTATCAGCATAGTCACATAGAGAAAGAAAACTGTCACTAAAAGAAACTTCTGGTGTTTGTTTTTTTGTTTGTTTTTTGCTGTTCCATCTGTGAAAATAGTGAAATTAGTCATTTATCTGTTTGACTGAATTTCCAAATTGTAAGCACTAGACTGTTTTGGGGGAATTAGAAAATAAGATTTTTACTCTCAATTCAGTTTCCAGAATTTTATATCCTACAATCAAAGAGCACAATAGAGGTCCAGTGGTGCATGTAGGCTAAATTCTAATCATATCAACATATCTAATATTAGGCTTGCCTTTAAATGGAAGAAATGAGCTCTAAAATTATGCGTTTTCATTTGTAGGCAGATCAAATTGAATATTTTTTTTATTTTGCATATTAACAAAGAAAATCCTGAAGTAGAAATATTTACATCTGTAACATTTTCCTAAGGGGTAGTCCACTACCAAATTTTGAACCATATTTTTCTATAATTCTTCAACTCTCCCAAGACGACTTTTGCCACTGCAGTGTGTGCAAATCTTTCTTCATATTGCTGTAGCTCTGACTGTTTGTGTATGCACTTTAATTTGAAATGGTATTCCTGTTTACTCTGTATTGAAATAAAATAAATGTCATTGTGATTAGGCATTACATTTCAAGATCTTTCATTTATCACGTCCCATCACTCAGTAGATGTCAATAAGTATTTTTAACCTATCTATTGCTTAATTTATAACAACAATGTTGAATGAACTACATTGAGGATACGATTTAGGAACTGCCTAATATATCTACCCTCAAGTGCCTCACTATCTGCCATTGGTGAGTCTCATATAAACATTCTTATTTTAATAATATAGCTGAGATGGAGCCCATGGAAACCAAACTATATCAGTATAAATTATTATAAAATGTGGTTATTAGACAATTGTCAAAAAGACTAAAAGCAGAGAATACTTCTTTTGTGTATAGAGTATCTAAGAATATATATTTTGTTATGATTATAAGATATATAGCTGTTCAGTAACCTTCTGAAGTGTTGAGATCTAGGTGGACAATAGAGGAATTTAAACATGATGGCAATTAACAGAATTATAGAATTGGATAATATCTGGAATAGAAGAGGGAAATGATTTTAACTGAATTATTGATGTGTAGGCCAAGGGCTTACCATAAAATGTTCTATTTTATTTCTAGAGGTGGGGCAAGATGGCGGACTGGTAAGCTGTATGATTTAGTTACTCCTCCAGGAAAGTAGGCAGAAAGCCAGGAACTGCGTGGAGTGGACACCACAGAGCAATCTGACTTTGGGCATACTTCATACAACACTCATGAAAACGTGGAACTGCTGAGATCAGCAAAATCTGTTAGTTTTTGCAGCCAGGGGACCCGCGCCCCTACCTGCCAGGCTCAGTCCCGTGGGAGGAGGGGGTGTCAGCTCTGAGAAGGAGAAGGGAGAACTGCAGTGGCAGCCCTTATCGGAAACTCATTCTACTGATCCAAACTCCAACCATAGATAGACTGAGACCAGACACCAGAGAATCTGAGAGCAGCCAGCCTAGCAGAGAGGAGACAGGCATAGAAAAAAACAGGACAAAAAACTCCAAAATAAAAGCGGAGGATTTTTGGAGTTCTGGTGAACATAGAAAGGGGAAGGGCAGAGCTCAGGCCCTGAGGCTCATATGCAAATCCCAAAGAAAAGCTGTGGACCTTTCCTTAATGGCCCTAATTGCTTTGTCTCTTAGCATTTCAATAACCCATTAGATCTGTGAGGAGGGCCCTTTTTTTTTTTTTAATCCTTTTTTCTTTTTGTAAAACAATTACTCTAAGAAGCCCAATACAGAAAGCTTCAAAGACTTGCAATTTGGGCAGGTCAAGACAGGAGCAGAACTAACAGAGCTCTGAGACAAAAGGCAATAATCCAGTGGCTGAGAAAATTCACTAAACACCACAACTTCCCAAGAAAAGGGAGGTGTCCACTCACAGCCATCATCCTGGTGGACAGGAAACACTCCTGCCCATCGCCAGCCCCATAGCCCAGAGCTGCCCCAGACAACCCAGTGTGATGGAAGTGCTTCAAATAACAGACACACACCACAAAACTGGGCGTGGACATTAGCCTTCCCTGCAACCTCAGCAGATTGTCCCAGAGTTGGGATGGTGGAGCAGTGTGAATTAACAAAGCCCCATTCAGCCATCATTTCAGCAGACTGGGAGCCTCCCTACACAGCCCAGCAGCCCAGAACCGCCCTGGGGGGACGGCACTCACCTGTGACATAGCACAGTCATCCCTCAACAGAGGACCAGGGGGTGCACGGCCTGGAAGGGGGACCCACTTGCAAGTCTCAGGAGCCATACGCCAATACCAAGGACTTGTGGGTCAGTGACAGAGACAAACTGTGGCAGGACTGAACTGAAGGATTAGACTATTGCAGCAGCTTTAAAACTCCAGGTTCACCAGGGAGATTTGATTGTTAGAGCCACCCCCCGTCCCTGACTGCCCAGAAACATGCCCCATGTACAGGGCGGGCAACACCAACTACACATGCAAGCTTGGTACAACAATTGGACCCCACAAGACTCACTCCCCCACTCACCACAAAGGCAAAGCAGGGAAAAACTGGCTTGTGGAGAACAGGTGGCTTGTGGACGCTACCAGCTGGTTAGTTAGAGAAAGTGTACTCCACGAAGCTGTAGATCTGATAAATTAGAGATAAGGACTTCAATTGGTCTACAAATCCTGAAAGAACCCTGTCAAGTTCAGCAAATGCCAAGAGGCGAAAAACAACAGAAAATTATACAGCATATGAAAAAAACCAGATGATATGGATAACCCAAGCCCAAGCACCCAGAAGAGACCCAGCACCTAGAGCAGCTACTCAAAGAACTAAAGATGAACAATGAGACCATAGTATGGGATACAAAGGATATCAAGAAGACCCTAGAAGAGCATAAAGAAGACATTGCAAGACTAAATAAAAAAATAGATGATCTTATGCAAATTAAAGAAACTGTTGACCAAATTAAAAAGATTCTGGAAACTCATAGTACAAGACTAGAGGAAGTTGAACAACGAATCAGTGACCTGGAAGATGACAGAATGGAAAATGAAAGCATAAAAGAAAGAATGGAGAAAAAATTGAAAAAATCAAAACGGATCTCAGGGATATGATAGATAATATAAAACATCCAAATATAAGACTCATTGGTGTTCCATAAGGGGAAGAAAAGGGTAAAGGTCTAGGAAGAGTATTCAAAGAAAGTGTTGGGGAAAACTTCCCAAATCTTCTAAACAACATAAATACACAAATCATAAATGCTCAGCGAACTCCAAATAGAATAAATCCAAATAAACCCACTCCGTGACATATTCTGATCACACTGTCAAACATGGAAGAGAAGGAGCAAGTTCTGAAAGCAGCAAGAGAAAAGCAATTCATCACATACAAAGGAAACAGCATAAGACTAATAGTAACTACTAAGCAGCCACCATGGAGGCGAGAAGGCAGTGGCACAATATATTTAAAATTCTGAGTGAGAAAAATTTCCAACCAAGAATACTTTATCCAAGAAAGCTCTCCTTCAAATTTGAGGGAGAGCTTAAATTTTTCAAAGGCAAACAAATGCTGAGAGAATTTGCTAACAGGAGACCTGCCCTACTGGAGATACTAAAGGGAGCCCTACAGACAGAGAAACAAAGAAAGGGCAGAGAGACTTGGAAAAAGGTCCAGTACTAAAGAGATTCAGTATGGGTACAAAAAAGGATATTAATAGAGAGAGGAGAAAAATATATATGACAAACATAAACCAAAGGATAAGATGGCTGATTCAAGAAAAGCCTTCACGGTTATAACGTTGAATGTAAATGGGTTAAACTCCCCAATTAAAAGATACAGATTCACAGAATGGATCAAAAAAAATGAACCATCAATATGTTGCATACAAGAGACTCATCTTAGACACAGGGAAACAAAGAAATTGAAAGTGAAAGGATGGAAAAAAATATTTCATGCAAGCTACAGCCAAAAGAAAGCAGGTGTAGCAATATTAATCTCACATAAAATAGACTTTAAATGCAGGGATGTTTTGAGAGACAAAAAAGGCCATTACATACTAATAAAAGAGGCAATTCAACAAGAAGAAATAACAATCATAAAAGTCTATGCACCCAATCAAGGTGCCACAAAATACATGAGAGAAACACTGGCAAAGCTAAAGGAAGCAATTGATGTTTCCACAATAATTGTGGGAGACTTCAACACATCACTCTCTCCTATAGGTAGATCAACCAGACAGAAGACCAATAAGGAAATTGAAAACCTAAACAATCTGATAAATGAATTAGATTTAACAGACATATACAGAACATTACATCCAAAATCACCAGGATACACATACTTTTCTAGTGCTCACGGAACTTTCTCCAGAATAGATCATATGCTGGGACATAAAACAAGCCTCAATAAATTTAAAAAGATTGAAATTATTCAAAGCACATTCTCTGACCACAGTGGAATACAATTAGAAGTCAATACCCATCAGAGACTTAGAAAATTCACAAATACCTGGAGGTTAAACAACACACTCCTAAACAATCAGTGGGTTAAAGAAGAAATAGCAAGAGAAATTGTTAAATATATAGAGATGAATGAAAAGGAAAACACAACATACCAAAACCTATGGGATGCAGCAAAAGCAGTACTGAGGGGGAAATTTATAGCACTAAATCCATATATTAAAAAGGAAGAAAGAGCCAAAATCAAAGAACTAATGGATCAACTGAAGAAGCTAGAAAATGGACAGCAAACCAATCCTAAACCAAGTAGAAGAAAAGAAATAACAAGGATTAAAGCAGAAATAAATGACATAGAGAACAAAAAAACAATAGAGAGGATAAATATCACCAAAAGTTGGTTCTTTGAGAAGATCAACAAGATTGACAAGCCCCTAGCTAGACTGACAAAATCAGAAAGAGAGAAGACCCATATGAACAAAATAATGAATGAAAAAGGTGACATAACTGCAGATCCTGAAGAAATTAAAAAAATTATAAGAGGATACTATGAACAACTGTATGGCAACAAACTGGATAATGTGGAGGAAATGGACAATTTCCTGGAAACATATGAACAACCTAGACTGACCAGAGAAGAAATAGAAGACCTCAATCAACCCATCACAAGCAAAGAGATCTAATCAGTCATCAAAAATCTTCCCACAAATAAATGCCCAGGGCCAGATGGCTTCACAGGGGAATTCATATGATTCTTAATATGTTGCAGTTACATAAATGGTTTACAAATACTAATTTATTTAATGCTCTCAACATCACACAGTTGTTAAGTAATTTTAAAAGGTCACAGTAAGTGGCAAAGTCAAGATTTGAACCACCCCATCATCTCTTATATAACCACCAAATTTTAAGTATTAGGTTAAACTACTTCCCCAGATCACAGATTTTCTACTGTAGGATTATTTTGTTTATCTGAGGGCATTTTTTCCCCAGAATCTTTATCAAGTGTACCCTCCTTTACATAGAAGGATGTGGCTTTAAGATTGGAAAAATGGAGATTTTCCTCTAAAGATTCTGCCTATTCTTATAGTTCTACCAGGTCTCATCAAAAGAGCTTCATTTATTCCCTTTCAGATTGAAAGGTACTAATATGATTTCCTAATGCCCTCAGCTTTTAAAGAGTTACTGAATCATGAAATGCCACCTTCTGATGGTATTTCTGATTACCTCCTTTAAAGAAAACAACAAAAACAAACAAACAAAAATACATCACAGAAAATACCATAGCTATGATTTTATTAATCTATTTGCTTTCTAGGAAGGAAGAATAAAGATATTCCTGATCCATTGTCCACCCAAGCCAAATCACATCTTCTAATGCCATCTATCTTGGATGAGAAAATTAAAATAACCAAGATGTTGGAGAGCAATTACACCATGCCAACTGAGTTTATATTTGTTGGATTCAGAGTATCTACATCTCAGAGTCACACTATTCCTGGTATTTCCCATAGGATACACAATTAATTGTGGTGAGAAATATGAGCTTAATGATCTTAGTTAATATCAATTCAAGCATTCACACCCCATGTATTATATTCTTAGCAACTTGTATTTCTTAGACATTAGCTATTCTATGGCAATCACTCATAAAATGCTGGTGAATTGCTTAGCATCCAAGAAGACTATCTCTCCCTATGGTTGTGCACTACAAATATTTTTCTTTACTTGTTTTGCTGATTCCAAGTACATTATCCTGGCAGCAATGGCATATGACCATTATGCAGCCATCCATAACTGTTCTAGTTTGCTAATGCTGCGGAATGCAAAACACCAGAGATGGACTGGCTTTTATAAAAAGGGGGTTTATTTGTCTATATAGTTACAGTCTTAAGGCCATAAAGTGTCCAAGGTAACACATCAGTAATCAGGTACCTTCACTGGAGGATGGCAAATGGCGTCCAGAAAACCTCTGTTAGCTGGGAAGGCACGTGGCTGGCGTCTGCTCCAAAGTTCTGGTTTCAAAATGGCTTTCTCCCAGGACATTCCTCTCTAGCAAGCTTGCTCTTCTTCAAAACGTCACTCACAGCTGCACTCCGTTCAGTCTCTTTGAGTCAGCAGGTTTTATATGGCTCCACTGATCAAGGCCCACCCTGAATGGGTGGGGTCATACCTCCATAGGAGTATCCCACCGAAGTCACCACCCACAGCTGGGTGGGGCACATTCCAAGCAAATCTAACCAGCACCAAAATGTCTGTCCCACAAGACCACAAAGATAATGGCATTTGGGGGACACAATACATTCAAACCGGCACAATAACCCATTGCTATATTCCACTTATGTCTAGGAGAGGCTGTCTCTGTTTCATTGTGTTGGCATACTTTAGTGGAAGTATAACTTTACTGGTGCTGTCTGCCTCACATTCAGGCTGCCATTTTGTGGTTTCAATCTAGTCAAGCATCTTATCTTTGATTTCCCACTTCTCCTGGCTTTATCATGTGCGATACACAGATGAATGAGCTTCCGCTCTCTTGTCTTTGGTAGCTTCATCCAGATGAGCAATTTCATGGTCATATTTGTCTTGTACTTCTGCATCTTCATCATTGTTTTGAGCATCAAGTCCCAAGGATGCAGAAGCAAAACACTCTCCATCTGTGCTTCCCATCTCATAGCAGTCACCTTATTCTATGTGATTCTCCTATTTATGTACTCACATCCCATGATCAGTTATTCTTTAGGCACTGATAAGGTTGTTGCAGTGTTTTGTATAATTGTCCTTCACATGATTAACCTAATAATCTTCAGTTTCAGAAACAAGAATATGAAAAATGCTTTCAAAAAACTTTTGGAAAGAAATTGGACTTTCAAATGAATGATAATGTAAGTAATTTCAAATGTACAGGCTTATCCTTCTCTTTCAATCTCATAATGTAAAAATATAGCATACATACCTCATGCCTCAATTATTTTAAATTATCACCATTTGCCAGAAGTAAAGAGACCTTTTCATCAACATGATAAAATATTCAGCAACCATTTTCTTCCAAATTCTTCTACTCCAACATGATAAAATGTTCAGCAACCATTCTCTTCCAAATTCTTCTACTCCAACACGATAAAATGTTCAGCAACCATTCTCTTCCAAATTCTTCTACTCTGTAAGCATTCCTGAATTTATAAAGGGAAACTTCATTGCTCATTCAGTGTCCTGAAATACTTTGGACTCACTATATTCTTTATCATATTGCATTGAAGGTATGTGTTGACTTGTCTGTTAACCCACCCAGATTATAATATCTTTGGCAGCATGGGACAAGTACTATTGGTTTATTTTCAAACAAATATAAAGAACATGGTACATTGCATGTCCTCATTAATATGTGTTAAGAAGATAGATTAATATGTGTGTGGTTGGATGGATAGATAGATGAATGGTTAGATTTAGCCCTCTGTGTTTGTGTTCTCTACTTATAGAACATTTATCATTAGGGAAGTTTGATATTATCAATGATGGGTAGTGGTAGTAGTGGTAGGGGAGGGGTTCATTGGCTTTTAGGAAATCAGAGAGAAGGTAAATGACAACAGCCTCTTTGATATTAGGTCAGAGTGAAGGTAAACCACATTATCTCTCTTTGTGCTAGATTGATTTGCTGGAAAGGATCTCAACTGCCATTCACAATGGGTATTTGTAAAAATCAAACAAGACTGTGAAAATCATCAAGAGTATAAACTCCATAAATTACTATTTTCACATATATGTTACTGATATTTTCTTTTAGGTTCTATCTTCAAGGAGATTTAAAAAAATTGTTCTGATAATTTTATTCTGTAAATTGACAATGCAAACCAGTTGAAGTGTAAGCAGTTTTTCTCTGCAATCATGTTGAATCATGAGATTATCAGATGTTTTCTGTGGTTGATTTTGATCTTACAGTCTCTGCAAGAGACTCTCATGACAAAGTTGAATGATAAATTGTTTACATCTGAATGTACAATATTTGTGTTTTGCAGTAATTATGAAAATAAAAATGATTGGATTAGTTTTACTGAATATTCTCCCATTGTTAATTTAACATGAAAATTAGACAAATTTCATATGAAAATGAAATATATATTTGAGTGACTAGCATCCTGTATAAGTGGAGATGGTAAGATACTGCCCAGTGAATAAAGTTGTTTTGAGGATTACTTGAACTAAAATATGAAATTATACTTAGTAAAATTATAATTTGAGGATTAAACAAACTAAAATGTTTAAATCACCTAGAAAATATGTAAAGTTTTTAAAAGAGTGCCTGACACATAGTAATAATTGTTGGCTATTTTACCAATATTCTATTACTATTTGCTTTTAAGATAACATTTAAGATTTAATCCTCTATAAGAAAACACACATTTTTTAAATATCTGTAAAGAAATCTAAATATTCTGGGATGTTGCCAGAGCTGAAAATTCAGCTTAGTGACTATTTGCAGTATTAAATTCTGCACCCTCCTACAAAAACTTTGTCAGAGTACAGGTGAGCTGGAAAATGTCATTTATCTGTACCTTAAAAATGAAATTTATAAGATATATTGAACTGTTCCTGAAATTTTAGTGTACTCTCCTGTTAAAAGCATGATCTCTTTGGTTATTCATTCCTTGTGTTAAGACTCATCAAATTGTAAGAAGCAGCACACCAGCTTCTCTAACAGGGAGCTATCAAATGTAAGGTTTATTTTTCATTTTCTGAAATAAGTTAGCCTAAGGTTATTAAAGTCTAATGGATTGGAAAACTATTAAAACTGTTTAAAGTTCTTCTACTCCCAGTTTTCTCAAAAGTAGTGCTATTGTCATTTGGGGCCAGGTTATTCTTTGTTGAGGGCTATCCTTTGCATTGTAAGTGATAAATACAATCTAGTAGGCCCATTATGGAGGCACCCATGCTAAGCCCCACAACAGGAAAACCAAAAACCTAAGCTAGTTTCTATTTACTGTAAATGCTCAACTTGCCTGCTAACTTCCTCATTCCTAAGCAACCAACTGTTCCCCACCTTGTAAGTCTCCTTAGGTAAAAGGGAAACAATGTTAGTCAATCATAACATTTCTTCACTTGCTTCCTGCATTTGCCCTATATGAGCTTTCCCTTTCCACATCCTTGATGGAGCATCCTTGTACTTTCTGAATGGGATGTTGCCTGATTCATAAATTCTAAAAGTTGTGAGATCTTAAGCTGCATGAAAAATCTTTTCTTTTATCACCAGAAGTTTAGCAGTATCCCTTGCCTCTACCCACTAGATGACAGTAGCATGCTACCTATTAAAGATATATTCAAATATTACCAAATGCCTGAAGGGAGAACAAAATCACCCTGATTGAGAAGCACTGATTTAGTACAGAACTTTTGCTTTGTCCATAAGGCAGAGAAAATTAAATCCAGAACTGTGAGCCTGGTACCTGAAAATAAGTGAAAATAATAATTTGGTTCAAAATCTCAGATGTGTTCTTACTTGTTTTGTTCTGCATTATTTCCCTATTTTCTATTCCTTTTTGTGATCTAATTTGATAATATGCATAAACACATAAAATTAACACATTATTTTAATTTAAAAAAACACATAAAATTAAAGCCAAATAATATGCTTTATGAAATGGGACACAGTTGAGAAGAAATTAGAAGGGTAGAATACTTTGAATGAGATTTATTGTTCTTCCTCTGTCTATTGTGAGAGAGAATCCTACCTGAGAAGTTATATTGCATTTCAGTCATAAAAAAGAAATGCAATATACAAATTTAAAATACAAAATATGGTGTTCTCTCTTAAATAATGTCTGTATTTAATGAACAATTCAAATTAAGGTAAGAAATAACGTTCATGTGACAATTCTACAGCTTTATTTTTCTCATGTCCTTATATTGAATATTGGAGGAGAAGGTCAAATGATTTTCATGATATAAGGTAGAAAAAATCTGTTTTTCTGGTGACATCACCAAAAAAAATTTGTAGATAATACTTAAAGTAAATCTATATCCTTAAAAGTATACACCAACAATTATGTTTCTCTTAGAAGTAAATAAAAAATATTTTTGAAACACTACAATTAGATAGGCATTTGCCATACTGAGAGCTTAAAATAAAGGATGACAATTGAGTAATGATTAATAATCCATACTTTTTCTGACTCAGCCATAGATACTGTTAAGTATAGTGGAGGAGATATGCCATGATTTATTACTAACACATTGTTATTAGTTCCGCTAAGTATGCTTGTGTGCCATTGTTATACAAATATAGTTACCATTGTGTACCAAAAGATTTTACCATAAATAACCTTTTTTCACTATATGAGAATATATAAGATTTTGTTTCATAAATCACCAATTTTCTTTCATATTTCCTTCTTGAGCAAACTAAATGTAAATGACCTAATGCCATTCCCCAATCCATTCCCCCAATAACTCTCTCTCTCTCTCTCCCTCCCCCTCCCCCCCCCACACAAATAGTGTTATGGAACAGTATTTCTTGGAGGAAAATTCACAGAGATCAAAGCAATATCAGGTGCATTGTTTTAGTAGCTCATGCTAATTTGAGGTTATGCAAACAATCTGGCTGGAATAGCTATAAGTAATGATAAACAGGCTATATTTCTTTCAATGGGTAGTGTGAGAAAAGCAAAAGAAGCAAAATACTGAATGGGAAATAATGCCCCTTTTTGAACACTTGGCAGAAGAGTTTGTGAAAAAGCACTAGAATGAAGATAAGACTCTACTAAAATATGACCCTGCAAATCAAAAATTAAATGTTTGCCCCATCCAGTCAATAATTGTAATGAAGTCATATGTAGGTATTGCAAACAAAGGGGATATTGGCAAAAGAATTCTCTGCCCTTAGGAAAGAAAGAAACACTGTCAATCAGTTATCCCAACATACAAATCCTGAAAAGGTTCCAAGGGAGACTGTGGCCTCCTCCCCTCAAATGAACTAGTTGAAAAAGGGGAAACAAATTACATTTAAAGGGGTTAAACAAATTTTCTTCATTTATGAGAGAGGCCACATTCTCAACTATTTATCCTCCTACATTTCTAGCACTTACTGTTCAGAGTGACCAAACTGCTAATATGGTAAGAATTACAGAAACCCACAAATTCGCCCTTTGTCTCACCCATTGAATGTAACTATAGGACCCATACAAGTTACCCATCCATTTCTTCTCTGTTAGAGTGCAACAATTAATCTCTAGGTAGAGATTTATTAAGTAATTTATGTTGCAAATTAGTATGCAAACCCCAGAGACTCTTCCTTGAAATTCCAGAGGACTCTTTGATTCACCATTAGTGAATTGCTGACCTTGATTACCTTAAGTTGGGCCCACCCTCTTGCCTTTGGGGCAAACTCACCCTTTCCAAGTGCATGGATTGCTCTGCTCTCCTTGCCCAATATTACTTGGCTTCAGACCTTGGTTTCCATGGTTCTGCCTTCTCTGAAAAAATTTTTCCTTCAATCTGTACCTTTTCTGTCCCTCTTAGTCCATACTGGCAGTAGTTCCATCTATACAGAATATATAAATTATATATTCTTGGCTTGGCATGTAGCACACAGGGGTCAAAACCATCAGGCAATTGGACTTTCCACAAATCCTTTCTGCATAACTCCATTTCCAATCCTGGCTTGTACTGAAATGGCTGGCTGGTTCCAGGTTTTGTTAAATACTCACATGGGGGTGGGGCTATAGTCTGTGGGGTTTCACTTTCTGGAAGCCCAGAGTTTTCCAGAGCATCAATTTCTGGTTTCTTTGCACCCAAGAGTTCAGTTCTCAGCTTATCCTTTCCTCTTGCATTTTACTGTAAGCTGCAAGGAGAAGCTAGGCTGCATTTTTGTCATTTAGTTTGGAGAACTCTTCAGCTAAGTATCCCAGCTCATCATTTTCAAATTCTGCCTTCTAACTGACACCAGGACTCATTCAATTTTGCCAAATTCTCTGCCACTTTAAAACAAGATAATCTTTCTTCTAGTTGGCAGTGACACAGTCATCATTTCTGTCTAAGTCCTTGTTGGAAGTATCTTTAGAGTCCATATTTCTACTAACAGTCTCTTCAAAGAAATCTAGGACTTTCCTATCAAGAGCCTCACAGTTCTTCCAAAATATTCCCCTTATCCTTTTAAAGATCTGGTCCAACATATTTGGTATTTGTAAACTCAGCAGCACTCCACTCTCAGTACCAAAATTGTTCTGGTTTGTTAATGCTGCCATTAAGCAACATACCAGAAATGGATTGGCTTTTATGAAGGGGATTTATTAAGTTACAAAGTTACAGTTCTAAGATCATAGAAGAGTCCAGACTAAGGCATCAACAAGATGATACCTTCACTGAATAAAGGTCAGTGGTGTCTGGAACACCTCTGTTAGCTGGGAAGGCATGTGGCTGGTGTCTGCTAGTCCTTTGAACCCAGCTTTCTCCTTATCTTCTCTTTCTCAGCCTCTGTGCATCTTTGCTTGTTCTCCCAGGGCATTTCTCTTTAAGTGCATGGGGTTTCTCTCTTAGCTTTTCTTTGGCAAATTCTGGGCTGGCATCTCTTAATTATCTTTCTGTCTGCATCTCCAAGTGTCTCCAAGCATCAGCCTCTCTGTTAGCTCCTGAGATCTCTTATGTACTTTAGTGAATTAATCAAGACCCATCCAGAATGGGCAGGGCCCATACCTCCATGGAAATAGCCCAATCAAAGGTATTACCCACAGTTGAGTGAGTCACATCTCCATGGAAACAATCAAAAAGGTTCCACCCAGCAATATTGGGTTAAAAGAACATGGCTCTTCTGGGGTCCATAACAGTCTAAAAAAGGCACTCCTTCCCTAGGACTAATGATGCAAAAAAGGCATTTATCAAACTAAAGGCATGCTTAATATAGCCACCTTCTCTGAAATTCCAAATTATATTACTTTCTTCCTATTTTGTACATGAAAGAGATGGAAATGCAATGAGAGCCCTAACTCAAAAGCATGAGGACAAGCAGAGTTGTACTGCTCATTCCTGTGTAAACCTCCACCCAGTTACCAAGGCCTATTCACTTTGTCTTAGGCTGCCACTACAGCCCCTAAGTTTGTTGAGACTTCAGCCAACATGATTCTAGGATCTCCCCAACATCTAATGGTCCCCCATGCAGTACAAACTTTTCTTTTTTCTGCAAATACCCAACATTTTTCTTCTAGTAGACTGACTTCATATGAAATCCTTTTACTGACCCCTCTCCCTATAACTATCTATCAATCCAGTCATGCTCCTTCTTCACCTGGAGGAAGATGAGGCCATGGCTGCTTGTCCTGCATTTATGAACTTTCTACCCCTAGGATGGATCTCAGAGATAATCCTCTTCAAAATCTGGGTCTCATTATTTTCATAGATGGATCCTACCTCAAGACTGAAAATGGTAACTGTCAGGGTGGGCTACACAATAACCACTTCTCAGGAATCTCTTGAATATAAACCCTTACAGGAGGTTATGCCAGCTCCAATGGCTGAATAAATAGCTTTGACCAGAATTTGTAAATTGGCAGACTCTTAGAGGGTGAACCTTTATACAGATAGTAGATATGCCTTTGGCATAGTCCATGAATTTGGCACACTTTGGAAGCAAAGGAGATTCATAACATCTTCTGGGACTCCCATAAAAATTGGATTCCTAGTAAATGACCTCCCTGATGCTCTAAAATTTCTAAGAGAAAAGCCATTATAAAAATAGGAACTAACTCCAGGAGATAAATCAAGGAACATAAAATAAATACTTATGCTAGAAGGACAGCACAAACAATGTCAGGTCAATAGCTTATGACTTTAAAACCTATAGACATGATTAAGGAGGATTTTCAGGGTACCCTGAGTAAAATTTAACAATCAGTTCCTGAAATTGAAAAACAAAATTTGTTCAGAGCTGGATGTTTCCTCTACTCTGATGGCCTCTGGTAGTCACAGGATAGCTGCCTGGTAGCATCCAAGTCCTTAAATTGGCCCATACTCCAAATTTTACATGAATGTACCCATCATGGCTCAGAATCCCTCATTTCAACTACAAATAAGGCAGGGGGTGCTTTAAACAAGAGGCAAAGAAAGTTTATGAATCATGTTCCTCCTGTAAATTAGATAACCTTGGTAAAATTGTAAAGATGGGACAAGGTCAGATGCCACAGTTGAAAAGGCCCTTTGAACATCTTAAAATGGTCTTTATATACGGACTCCCTTCTATGGGATATTAATATGTCCTTGTTATTGTGGTACATTCTGTGGATGGATAGAGGCCTCTCCTTATCATAAGATGACTGCCCTCATAAGAGCTAAAAAGCTATTGGACTTTGTTTTCCCTGCCTGGGGAATTTCTGCTATTGTTTTAAGCAATAGAGGCACTCATTTCATTGGAATGGTAATCAAGGAATTTTGCAAGGTCTCACCCATTAACCCAAAGCCTCACTGCTCCTTCCATTGTGAATCATCAGGAAAGGTAAAAAGAACAAACAGTAACTTAAAACTTAAATTATCTAAATTATCTGAATCTTTCTCTCTACTGTGGCCTAAGATTCTTCCCTTAGCTTTGATAGTCTTAAGATCTATTCCCTCAGGAAAATATCAGTTATCCCCCTTTGAAATCATAATGGGAAGACCCATGATGCTCATTATTTTTTAATATTATACTGGAACCCAATCTATTTCAGTCTGAAATTGCTAATTATTTTAAGGTAGTAATTACATAACTAATAGTTCCACCATTCACAGATCCAGGCTGCTTTTCCCAAGATTCCTCCATAGGATATTCAACCTAGAGAACTGGAATATACTAGAAGAGACAGTAATGAAAGACTGCTTGAGAACTCAGATGGAAAGGAACTTACCAAATCTTATTGACCAGCTCTACAGCATTAAAACTACAAGGATTTGACCATTGGGTCCACAGGTCACAACTGAAACATACTCCAAGCTCTTATGAAATCACTCATATTTTGAACCTCAAGCTCAGGTTAACACAAGGTTTCTATAAATAGACTCTGCTGTAGACAGCTTCTACCCAAGATATTAGAACAAGTAGAAGATGCCCAAGATCCCTCCCTGGATTTGTTCTTCTTATTCCCTCTCTCTTCCTTTTCATCCGTCTAAACATTCTGCTATTCATTCTATACCCCTTGCAATGCCTAAATTCCATTCCCAAGAATATCTTAACTTCACCATGATTTTCTTTTATCTCCTCTTTCCCTATTCTGTCCTATGTATTCTTAACTTGAACACATTTCTTTCATTATTCTAGCACACAAAATATAGCAAATGTAACCAATCAGAGTAACTACTGAACCTGTGCCCATTCACCACTTAGTCCTAAAACAAGGATTTCTCTAATAACCATCCCCTTTACACTTACAGATTTGGCTGTCACAGGAAACTTCAGGTATACCCAATCTGATATATCTCCTTATTGAAATGACTCTTAACTGTACTTTAAGTATTCCCAAGACTGCGATTATGATGTGACCTCTTTAACCCAAAGAACATGGTACTTTTTAGAAACCAGACAGATACCAATGATCCCATGTGGGGCACAGTAAATGTTCAGTCTCTATGTGTCAAAATTCCTTTTCCTTTCCTAAGATAGGAGCATAATATAGGGGCAAGATCCCCTTTAGAGATACCACTTTTCTCCAAACATCCCAAGGGCTTAATAATTTAACAACTTATTCCCCTCAAGGCACAAATTCATGGTAGGCTTGTCAGGCAAAGGGAATTGTTGATTAAATGGGACCAACATATCAGCTAACAATGAAGATGATGATGGCTATGATGCTGTTTTTGGAGTTTACATCCAATTCCTTAAAGATATTAAATACTAATAAATATCCTTATTATCCTCTTCATGGACATTATTTTGTATTTGGAAGCAGTGTATACAAAGTACTACCCATTAACTGGGTTGGTTCCTGTTATATAGCCTATGCTATGAAGAACCTATTACCAGACTACAGAGAGCTCTAAATGGATAATGGAAAACCATTAACCTAGGCTAAACTTACTCAGTGTTCTGTTCTTGGTATTGCTTACCTTCACACTGGGGCAGCTCTCACATGCTGGAGGATGCACTATAAGATTACAGATTGTGTCAGAAAAGGAAGCTTTGAAATTAGAAAAAAATCTCTCTCTCTCCCAGGGCAGATCATCAGCTCAATAACTGATGAAGTATTGGAACTTCAAAAAATGACTCTACAAAATCAATTGGCATTAGACTATGTTCTGAATTCCCAAGAAAGTGTGTGTCCCTAGTGGGAACCCAGTGCCATGTAGTTTTAAGTAGTCAAAAAGAAGTTTACCAAGGTATAGAGAGAACAGAAGCCCATGCTAGAGAAGCTGCCAGATAAGCTTACACACCTCCCAAATCTGATTGGTCTCTCTTTTTGGTTCGCTTCTAGGGTCATGGGAACCTTGGCTCAGAGATAGTCTAATAGAGGCACTTGTGATCCTCTTAATCATAATAGTCATGATTTTTCTTTTTCATTGTCTGATCTTTCCACTCTTAAATGCTACTATGCAGTAACATGACTCTACAAATGGTACAACTAAGGATATAGAACCATCATGAATGGGACAATGAGAATCTTGAGATTCAGCTAACCGGTGAAATCAGTGATGGACCATGAGAGAATTTTAGTGGTGAATCAGAGACAAACAAATTCTTTGGTCAAGACCTTCTAACTGAGGGAATGTCCAAAAGGGGAGAAATTGATAAGATTATATAATGGAACCCCTCAGAGTCAAAAAATCTTTACCCTACTTCTTGAAGCTCCCTTTAGATTTACCTTTGATATTGTTTTGGATTTGAAATCCCCACCAAGGTGCCTGACCCAGATAACCAATCAAACCCCTAGAACATTACATTTGACCCAATATAAATAAAGCTCCCCTGCCCCAAACCCACCCCTCCAATTGATAAAAGTTACACTAACTTCCTTCTCATGACCACAAAAATCATTTGCCTTCCCCAGAAGATTGAAGCAACTTCCACTTTTACATTTTCTCAGGCTTCCTTGTTGCAGCGAAACTTGGTGTCCTGAATAAAATAATGTAATCTGTGTATTCAACTCTGATTTGCCTACTTTTCTTTTTGGGGGGTAATGAGAAAATTTGTCTTTTGATACTAGTTTTCATAGCAGTTTACAATAAGGCAGCCATCAGGGGATTAGTTTTATACAAGTTAGCCCTTACTTCTAATTATACTCTTCTCATCCAAAATGGTGCCTTGCATGATTTTCTTCTCATCCAAAATGGTGACTTGCATGCTTTTACCCCACTATATCAGTGATTGATACTTTTTCAATTAAATAGTGTAGTGAGTATAATTCCAATACTGTTGTGGGAGAGAATTGTGAATATTTAAGATAATAAACATAACAAAGAAAGGTGTGGTAATACTTGAAGCCTTGCCCATTTGCATTCATTTAAGCAGAGCACACAGCCCACTATCAATGCCTTGCCACTGCAGAATTCCACAGTAGCATGAGGAGGACAAAGGAAGTAGCCTACTTGCTCAGTGCTACTCAGATAAGATGATAGAGTGAACTTTTCATAGGGGCATAATGTCAAGGGTCACATTTTTCCCAACTGTATTTTCAAATAGCTGAGGAGAATTGGCTAAATTTTGTAAAACCTCACTAATACAGGGTTAATCTTCCACTCCTGTATATGTTCCTGAGAAAGCCACCTGATTTCCATATGACTTAGTCCATAGACAGGATACAGGTCTCCATATAATTCTCATTTATTAAAGCAAACTGTAGTTTGAACCAGAGTTATATAATATGCCTCCAATTAAAATCCATTTGATACATTCAGTTTGATGTATTTGAAACACTGATGGTAGAAATTATATAATGTCATTTTTAGGGTATAATTGTCATTCAACTTGGAACTGAAAAGAGTTTGGTTCATACAGAAGCTCATCACCTTTCATGATTTCATCAGGTGCTACTTTGGTCTTCCTTTCAGAGGTCTCCCCCTTAGACAAATCACCCAAAGCCATTATTAACAGCCATGAAACAATCCCAGGTGATCACATTTCCTTGGTATAGTTTCCATTGGAAATCTAGCACTCGAGATTATTGGACTTAGTATGGCTAGACCCCATGATCATTTGGTGATCTACCATCCCAGTCTTTGAAAAGGTGGTTATGCTGCCCTAACTAGTCATTTTCCGTACCCTAGGGGGTCTCTAGCTCCTTGATTTGCTTCTAGAAGGGAATTACAGATGCCCAGCCAAACAACTTCCTTATGAAACTGCCTAATCAAACAATGCTGGATGATTTATTAGGATCAAGACTACCTTTTGTTTTGGGGGGGGTGGTGTATGGGAATTTCACAGAGCTATGTAGAAGCAACATAAGGTGCTCATTTCCCCCTTTGACCATCACGTAGCAAGCCAGCATAGCTGGGTCTCATTATTGGGAATAAGGACCTTAATTCAAGTACTATGAGACCTTTATGTTGTATGATTAGAGAAGCACAAGTCCATCTATGCTGGACAATGGGGTTAGATATAATAGGAGTATCATGTGGTAGAATCTTGTTTATGGTATTATTTTGTCACTTTTTAACATTTATCAGTTGGAAAGTACCAGACTCACCCTGATCAAGAGAAAGAATCTGTGGTCCAAGCCTTAGTGTTGCAAATATATGACTGTGGCCAGGGGCTTCATCAGGAATCCATTTGACAAGGTTCAAATGTAATGACATCAAAACCTGTAGTCTGACTCTCACTTCAGCATTTAACTGGGGCTTATTGTCTTAGCACTAAGCTGAAGCTGGTTTCCACAGTTTTGCAAGAAGGCAGACTACAAGGAATCAGTGTTGGAAGTTAATCCTTACTTCTCCATCATTTCTTAGGAAAAGCCTATCTTTTTGGCTTTCTATATTAACAAACATTACTTCACATGTCACTAGTGAATATATTTTCACAGAAATTATGTAGACCAACATTTGGTCTACATTGACCATCTGGTGTGGGGAGCTGGCATCCATGTACAGAATACTGTTGAATATTCTGCTTTTGTTGCAGATTTTTCCTTAATTTTTTCTTCTGGAATTCAAGTCATTATTTATACATATTCATAATATTTAATTATTCACATGTACACACAAAACTTAATTCAACCTTTAAATTTATAACTTTACAACCATTATGTATTTCTACCTAAAACTGTAAAATTATTGAGTGGAATAATATAAAAATTATATTCACCTTGTTCAATAAATAGTTATTATACAGCTCAATATGCCTGGCATTCTGTTAAGCACTACTAGAGAAAGTCATAGCAAGAATCTGACTAAGTGAATCTGGTAAAAGGCTTGTATAATTACATAGAATATGCCCAGAATCTATGAGAAATTGTTAAAGTGTGTGATGTTCCTTGGGAATGAGTTAGGTAGTAGAGTTCACTAGGCAAAGGTACAGAAGTTGGAAAATGCAAGGCATATTTGAAGAATGGAGTAGGTAATTCCACTTATTTTTTTTTTTCAATTTTCAATACTAAATGAATAACAGATCATTCTTTATATGATTGAAATGTTGAGCCTAAAGTAAATTACAAAAGCTTCTCCATTTAAAAATTATGAGTAAGGGATGGAAAATCTAGCTTCTAATCTACAAAATTCTCTCATATATCATAACATCATAAGTGTTTATGAGTTTATTTTGTCTGGTTTTTCTATATTTAATTCTAATCTCCTTGGGGTCAAAAATATTTGTTTAGGAAAAAATTATACCATATCAAGAAAGTCAAAGATTGCATTTCTAAAGTTCTATATCATCCAAGAAATGTTTGGCTAGCATATAGTATTTTCTTCTTGCCTTTGACACTGTTCCCTTGTCGTTGTTAAAACAGTGACTTTATAAATTATGAAGGGATCAGTTTACAGCATTTGACATTGATTTGGATTGATTTAATCATTTTTTTTTCTGCTTTGAATCTGCAACACTCCTCTCATGTTGTAGTTCGCTCCATTCATCCACTTGTTGGATTTTGAATTTCTTTGTTTTTCTTATTACATGTTTTTTTTTCTCTTATTACATGGTAATATATTCCATTTTGTATCTAATGACACTCTAATGTTCTATCTGGACCTTCACAACTGCAACTTTTGTCATAACTCTTCAAAGTCTAGTGCAATTTGGATTAACATAAGCTTTTGTTATTTTATTTCTTTCCATATATTATAACTTGATGTGTTTTTATTAAAATACCTAAGACAGGATAAAGGGTTAATGCCTGAATTTAACAAAGCCATCGGATACTTGTTTTTCAATCACACATATAATGGGTATATTGTTGGAATGATTGAAGAAAGTTATATATCAAATTAGATAAAAAAATCTGATAAATCTTTATGGAATAAATTCATAATTTCTACATTGTATTATGAATTTACTATTTTAGTAGAATGGAAGTTACCAAGGAATTATAAGACATGTTCCTCACTGAGTTCTGAGATGGAATGAAAGCATATATGTTTCTAATATAAATAGGGTATAAGGAAAGTATCATAAAATTTATATATATATAATGTATATAATCTCTTAGAACTTTAATGTGAGTGATTGTTAAATTTTCCAGAGTATGATGTTATACATTATATAAATTTCTTAATGACCCAGTGACAAAGGTAGAGCATGTTTGATTGTTCTCATTTCTCAAGAAGGAAAAAGAGTTAGCTTTTCACATTAGAATATTCAATTGTTTGTCTGAGGATCAAATATGTGATCAAAGCACATTTCTTTGGCTCCTGCAATTGCATTTATCCTCTCTATTGTGCCTTTACCCCATGATGTTTATGCAGTAGAGAACTAAAGTTTTTAAATTGTTTTATTTATAAAAAGAATCACATTTTAACAAAGTGAAAAGAAGAAGCAGCTATTGAAAAACCATTCCAAGAACTTGCAGCTCTATGATTAATTCCACCTTCAAGAGACCATAAAGGGTACTAATCATCCAGCCTGTGGATGTCTGAGATTCACATACACAATGAGCTACAGTTTGTGTCCCCAAAAGAAAAGGGACCAAATGTAAAAGCCTCTACTCTGAACAAGAAGTCTTTTCAGAGTCATGCAGACTTGGTCTTCTTCACTAGAAGAATCACTTATTCCAGGTTTTGCTGGCTGTAAGTATATTTAAGAAGCAGAGATGTAGGTTTATTTGTAAATTTCTCACACTAAATTAATCTGGTTCCAGTTGTATGATTTTAGTATTGGTTACAAATCACTAGAAAACACAAATTCCTAACCTGTTGTAAATTTATATCTCAAGGTACTCTTCTCATTTTGGGTGGAAGGGCAATATTTACATAATGCCTAGATGCAATATTGTCTTTTGTGTATGTGCATTCTATAGAATTTAGTAGTTAGTTGAAATAGTGACTTAAAGTTACTTGCACATTTACAGAAAATTGTTTAAAAATTGAATATATGATCATTGTATTGTATTTTAGCTATATTATAAGGAAAATCTTCCCATTCTTAAACAATAATAGTGTTTGACAATCATTTACACATAATTTTGTTTTGTGATTCCAATAATAATATTTTAAGAATCATTTTCTACTTTCCTTCGGTTTGTCACTCTATCCTGTCTACAAAACTGGTGTATGTTTGTGGACTCATGATTTCCAGGGTTCACATTATTTTTTGATAGAAGCTGTTATTTCTTACTACAATGTTCCTGCACCTGAATAAAATATCCTTCACATTTATGTATATTGTTTTTAATTACACTATCTAAACTCTATATTTGGCTCTTTCAGTATGTAAGAGTTTGTGCTGTGGTTGATAGTGCTTTTTCCCCTATTTTAAAAACTTGCAATTGTTAATTTTTATGGGTTTTGAGTGTTTTTTAATTTTTTCTTTTTTTCCTATAGGTTTTAATCACAAACCATTCATTATATACTGTTTAAAGTGGACTTTCATGTATATATTTACAAATTCTTATAACTATGAATTGATATATGACACATAATATTTCAAAATAATTTCATCAGATACACATATATTTGCATATATTTTATAATAGCATGAACCAATGCATGAACAATAATATTTACATATACCATTTTATATCAGATCAATTTATAAATATTATGTCAGCAAAGTGTTATTTTGTGGACAAATCTCCATGAGAGCCTATCCTGAGTGATTTCAGTTTTGGTTAACAATTATGGTACCACATTATGGAGGGGCCATAATTTTTACAATCATTAACTCTTTTGATAGGCATTTGGCTGAGTTCCCTATTTCATTTTAATGAAATTGCTTTTAATGTAATTGCTTTTAATGTTCTAACTTCCCTCATCACCATCCTTTATTCCAACCTGTTTCTCCATCACTGATATTTGTATTTCTGTCATGTTACTTCAGAACCATAAAGTCAAAAATAAATTACTGTGATGGAATTTCATTTTTTAAAAAACATTCTTATTTTGATATTTATTGATGGGTTCATCAGATGAAGAAAATCACTAGAAATATTACTTCTGGCCATACTCCCAAGAAATTGTTAAATCAGTTGGAAAAATACTATCCTTTGATTATAGTGCCAAAAGCCACAGGGATTCAGGAAATCTAAGTGGCAACATGACAATTAAAGAAAATGAGATAAGATTTTCCCAAACTACCTTTTCTTAAAAACACCTTTCCCTTCATTTATTAGCCATGCATATACAGAAATAATTGGTAGGAGCCAGAGGGCAGAATGTCTGGCTAGTAGGCCTGATGTCCTTGGACTTGGTGAGCAACCAGCTAGACCTAAGTTGGCAGCAAGTACATGACAGAAATTGGATGAAATATAAGAACAAGTATACAGCAGAGGGATGAAGGACATGGTTTCTGGAACCAGACTGCTTGGGTTTGAATCCCAACCTATGTACCTCTCACTGCCTTGGTTTCCTTAGGACTAATATTGATAATAATTATATTTAATAGCATGGGTTCTTAACAAGAAAAATGATAACAGTCAATACATATTAGTCATTACTACAGAAAAGGACTTTATAGAACATTTTATCCTCATTGCCTCCAGCTACGACTTGATTTTCTGAAATTAGAAAACATATTTACATTGTTGATGCCAAAATGATCTTGTTAGTATTTTATATTGCTTGGTACCATGACCTCTTGTTAATATTTATCTTTTCTATCTTTCTTTTATATTTTTTAAAATCTACTTATTATGTTTATGACTTTAATTTATTCTTCAGTGCCCTCAATCAAAGTATGTTATGCAGTTGAAAAGCATATAGCCCCATTGCTTCAACATTTAGAACGTGTTCCCTTTTCCCTGTGAACTTGGTGCTCTCCCTTCTTCCTCTCCTCTTCCAAATGAGTAGTTTCTCTGTGCTCTGTTGTTGAGACATATCCACCACAGTTTGAAACCTTATGCCAGTTAAAATGGCAGGAACTATATTTTTTCCTCTATTTCTCTAAAATTAATTAGAAAGATTATACTAATCCACTGGTGTCTTTGTTCCTTTTCTGGTTTGTTTGTAGATAGGAAAAATATACAGCAAGAAGACCTATCTGAGAAATCAGACCTTCCTTGTCCTGTTAGGATCCAGTGAGGTTCCCAGGCACTAAGCAACCCCCCAGAAGAAGAAAACAGTTGCCATTAAGAAACATACACAAATCACAAATGTCCCTTCAGCTCTAAATTATTTTTTTAAGTTAGGCTTATTTCCAGGTTATAAAAACTTTTGATTACCTATTTCCAATGTGATTTAATTGACAGAAAAAAAACAAAAAGAAAAAACAAAAAAACAAAAAACAAACAAACAAAAAAATGAGGATACTTCAAGCAAATTATTTTCTTTTCCTTGGATATAGTTGGACTTGGTTTCACTGTGCTTCCCAAGACCACCAATATAAAATATAGATAGAATCCAATTTATAACCTCAATTTGTGAGGGATGAGCCAATAGTTACAGGATGAGATTTAGTTTTGATTTAGCAATACCTTAAAGGCTGCATGCCAGGGTTACATAAATTCCAATTACAATAGACATCAAGTTCCATGACGGAGCCCATATACTCTCTTGAGATTTCTATAAAGCCTAACATACTGCCTTGCTTAGGGCATGTTCATTGAATGGATAAACAGATATGTGATCTCTTCTTTAAAGAGATGTATATGAAAAAGCACATAAGGAAGGTAGAGAACAGGAAAAATTTATACGCACATAGAATTAAAACCCAGGAGGGGTTTTGCATGAACCAGTACATGTTATATAAGGCAGGAATCAGAGTTTGTGGCAATTTATATCCATAAACCTTTTCTAATAATATCTATAGAAATCAGAAAAGTGTAAATAGAGGACATTCTCCTTTGGATTTTAGTGAGATAGATTGTTGCATTCTTGACATCCTCTAAAAGTCAGGAGAGAATCAGCAATTGACATTATCAAGTAATTACAGAAAACAAAACATTTTAAAATATTTTATATTCTTTAAATATCCCATTAGATAATTTCAGTGTGTATATACACATATTTACTAAATGAATGAAAGTAAACATTAATGAATTAATTTATAATATTTGATCATAAATATTGGCTGGATTAGTATTATATCCTGTAAAAAAGTAAATGAAAATAAATGGCAGTCTGTTTGAAAACAGTATATATCTGATTGATATGATTTTGGTGCCTTATGTTTCTCTGCACTAAGTTTTTGGGTTTATTATTTGAACATTGATTAAAAAAACAAAATGCAAAGCAAAGGTATAAAAAGATGAAAAAGGGAAGGGCTATCAAGTTAAACAGCACTGCTGTTTCTTCAACTGGGCTTAATAAAAATTAGCAAGTGAAAAGATTGCTGTCTCTTTATCCCTTCTTCTCTCTTCCAGATGGCTTAATCATTGTCCTTCCAATTGGGGAAAACTGTACAAATATGGGACTAAAATGGATCAGAAGTCTGAAAATTGGCAAGGACAGGAGGTTGCATATTATGGGAGTCAGCATCATGAGCTTAATTGGATATGAAACAATAGAAATAGGTTAGCCACATGATACAGGAAGATTCATTATTGCTAGATGTTACTTAGCCAGCATCCAAGAAAGCAGAGGGTTTCTGTGTGTCACAGAATGAAGCAAAGGTTTGGAAGCAGGTGTATCTGGGTTTGAATGTCAGTTCTACAAATTAATAGTTTTGAGATCTTACAGAGTTTCATTTTTTCCCATTTTTCAGATGTGTAAACCAAGAAATGGAATAAAATAATCCCTAGTTCCAAAAGTTTGAGTCTGTATACATAGCAAACATATAGCCCACAGCTGAAGTAATTTATTCTCTTTATCTAACTGCAGGTTAAGTCGTAATGATTGTGACACTGTGGATGCTAGCTTATGGAAGAAATCCTAACTTTTTTCACGTGAATGATATCATCCTGTTCTGCAACAAACAAGCAATATAAACTTGAATGCATGGGAGGTTGGAATCATACAGGTGTGAAGGAATTCCTTCTGATAGGTTTAACTGAAAATCCTAATTTGCAGATCCCTCTCTTTGTGCTTTTTACTCTTATTTATTTCATCACACTGGCTGGTAACTGGGAGATGATCATCTTAATCTGGTTAAATTCCCAACTTCATACTCCAATGTACTTCTTCCTTAGCAACTTCTCTTTTAGTAACATCTGTTATTCCACTGTCTTTGCTCCTAAGATGTTGGAAAATTTTCTATCAGAATATAAATCTAGCACATTTTCTGGCTGTGTTTTACAGAGTTTCTTTTTTGCAGTGTATGTAACCACAGAGAGCATCCTCCTGTCTATGATGGCTTATGACTGCTATGTGGCAATTGCTAATCCCTTGTTGTATACAGTCCCCAAAGGGTCTGTATTCAGATGGTCCTTACATCTTACATGGGTGGGCTTGTTAATTCCATGACACACACAATTGGTTTGCTCAAACTAGACTTTTGTGGCCCTTACATTGTAAATCATTATTTCTGTGACATTCCCCCTCTTCTGAGGCTCTTTTGCTCTGATGCTCACACCAATGAGATGCTGCTTTTGATCTTCTCTGGAGTCATTGCAATGGTCACATTCATTATCATCATGGTCTCTTATATCTGCATTATCATTGCTGTTCAAAGAATCTGTTCAGCTGAGGGGAGAAACAAAGCCTTCTCCACCTGTGCCTCCCACCTGACTGCTGTGACATTCTTCTATGGGTCTGTGACCTTCAGTTACATCCAGCCAAGCTCCCAATATTCCCTGGAACAGGAGAATGTCTCTGCTATGTTTTATACACTGGTGCTCCCCATGCTAAACCCGCTTATTTATAGCCTGAGGAAGAAGGATGTGAAAGATGCAGCAAAAAGGGCAATATGGTGGAAGAGAACCCTCACTTGACTCAGTTGTGTATATCATTTTGCTAACCTGCCTTAAACTTGCAAAGATATTGGAGACCTTCCAATATAGTCTCTTAGACAATCTTCTGAAAGAGCTTACTATGTATTTCAAAGAATTGACATTGACTGAAATTAAAAAAAAAATACTCTAGCAATAGGGATATATCAAATGCATTGGTGTCCCAAAGAAAAGTTGAAATTTCTCTTGGCCTAATATTCTTAGAATACACTATTTTTGTTCTAAAAATGCTGTCATTCAAGTACAAGTGTGTATCTTCCATTTTATATTTAAGCTTGCTTATCTAAATGGTATACTAAAAAAATTGCCTATAGACAAAAAAAAATCATGCACACTTCTATTTAGCACTTTTTTTGTGCAGTTACTATGTATTCCAAAGCTAAAGAGGTGTAGTTATGGAGCAAAAGCTGTTATAGAAACAGGAAACAGAAGAATATCGGAAATGGGAAGGCCTGTTTAAAGACAAGAAAATATATGAGTTTGACTCTAGCGTGTTATTTTTAAGCAAAAGTAGTAGAAAATAAGGCTGAGAAGTTATTTAGGACCACATGTGTGAAGGCCCTTCGATGTCAGAATAGCATGTTTAAAGACTCCATCACTGGGGATGACATCTTAAAAGTCTAAAAGGAATAAAAGTGCTTACTCAAAATTCTATCCTACAGGAAAAGAAATCAAAAATATATAGCTAAAGAAAGAATTATGAACAAACAAAACTGATTGATTCTATTGTTTGCAGAGCATTTAAAAAAATACCTAATGAAGTTTTAAGTCGAAGGAAACTAACCCAGACAGAAACAGGGAAATGAAGGAAGAATAATACCCACAAGAATAAATATGTGCAAAATAGTAAAAGATATTGACTGATTAAAACACCACCAAAAATGAGTACCTAAGGGAACAAATGGAGAAGCAAAATATAGGACAGAAAGAGCAAAAAGGTTGCAAGGGAATAAGTGAATTAAACTGTTGTAAATTTCTTCTTCTGTTAAACATGGTAAAAGTACTGATTTTGAAAAGCTAATAAGTTAAAGATGTATATTGTATTCCTAGAGCAACCAATAAAGTAATCAATCAAAATTTGTAGTTAAAAACATAATAAAGGAAACAACTTTAATGATAACACTATTGATTACTTCAAGAGTATGCAGAAAGGAAGAAAAAAATTCAGAAGGGGAAACATAAATTAAGCAGGGAGATGAAGATGGTATCTGTAAGTAAGCTATGACAATTACATGCCAAACTTTTTTTCAGATAGACCAGAATTTCTCAACATCAGTATTATTGATATTTTGGACTGGATGATTCTTTGTCATAGGGACTGACCTGTGCATTGTAGGATGCTTAATATCAGATGCAGGAAGCACACCCATTTCCATTTTTTAGACAGTAAAAATATCTCCAGGCACTGTCAAAAATACTGTATAGGGCAAAATTGTCTAGGTTGAGAAACACTGGACTAGATTAAGGAAATAAATAAAACAAAAGGCATGACTCAAATATATGATGTTTATGACATATAAGGACACAGAGCAAAAATAAATGGAAATTACACCATGCAAATATGTGCTTAAAGGAAGCTATATAACTATATTAATACCAGAAACATTAAACATTAAGGGGAAAAAAGAACAGGCCAATAGACATAAAATCACAGCAAAATCAACTTAATTGAACTGATTGACATGAATCAAAAAATATGACTACCTACAGAAAACTCATTCTTTCAAATTCACATGGAACATTAACAAATGTTTGATTACACATTTTCACATAGAACAAATTTCAATAAATGAAGTCCAATAGAGTATATTTTCTTATCACAGTGGAACTAAGCTTGAAATAGACAACAGAAATTCAAGTAATCTCCAAAAGCTTGGAAATTAGGCAACACAGTCATTAAAACAATCCATGCTCACATATTAGGAAACAGAAATCAAAATGCAAATTTAAAAATATTTTGAAGTAACTCAAACAGAAAAATAAATGAAAAATATATAATAAAATTGCAGAAAAATAAACTATAGAGTATATAATGGAATGACAGAAATTATTTTTTCTTAGAATATAATTTTGCATGTAGAGAAAACAAAAGTATCTTCAAAAGAATGACAAGAAATAATTCAATTTAGCAAGATCAATATGCAAATATTAATGTCAGTTACTATATGGTGGCAGAAAGTAATTGGAAAATAAATTTTTAAATGTATCTACTTAATAGCATCAAAACACATCAAATAACTAGAAATAAATCTAACAAAAGGCATATAAGACCTCCAAACTGAAAATGATAAAGTATTGCCAGCATAAATTATAGAAGACATAAATATATAATGATCTATTACACACATGGACATGTAGTTCAATACTGTCAAATGTAAATTTGCACAATCTGATCAATAAATTCATTGAAACTCTAATTGAGATCTCTACCATTCTTTGTATGCATGTATATGTGTGTTTGTATGTGTGTGCAGAAAATGTCAAAATGACCTTATAATTGTATATGCATTTACCTAAAACAGCCAAGAAAATGTGAAGAATGTGAGCAAAGTTTAATGACTTACTCTACAAACTTTCAAGACTCAATATTCAGCTACAGTAATTAAGACAATGTGATATTAGTTTAAGGATCAACAAGTAAACAAATGAAAAAGAATTAGAAGTCCAGCAGTAGATCCACCCATGTAGAATTACTTCTTACACAGTAGAGGCACAGATATTCAGATGGGAAAGACAGTTTTTTCAATAAATGACGCTAGAGCTATTGGATATACTGTCACAGCCCAAGAAGGCCATGCCAGTCCAGAGGCCAAAATGGACAATGAGCATTTTCTGATGCATGAACTTTTATTCAGGGCTTACTTACAGGGTGAGAAGTCATGGAGAGATCATGACTGCTCTCTCAGTATGGGCAGGCACCACCTTCACAGGGAAGACGACCAAGTGATGCAAAAAGGACAGAAAGCCTTTTACAAGGGTTAAAGACAAAGGCCTTCCTAAGGGTGTCGGGAGCATAGATGCAGGAACAGGTCACTGACCTGAGGGCTGGTGCAGGAAGGACTAGAATAACACTTGAACAATTACATTTTGCTCTTTTTGTGAGACTAAAAGTCTCTCACCTCCTGTCTGCTTGCATAAAGTTACATTTTAAGGTCAATTTTACCCTTTTTCTCTTTACTGGCTTAGAAAGACAATAGGTTAAGCATTTAGCCACCTAGGTCAGGCAGACTGCTGTGCACCAAAGATCTGCAGGCCTGTGTTGCTCAGGCCACAGGTTGCCACATATACATACTGAAAAAATAAATGAAACTTGACTTCCAACCACACAATACAAAAGACTGACTCAAGATGGATCATAAACCTAAATATTAAAGATGAAAGAATGGTATCTCTAGACAAATATGAGACACTTCTAGGTCTTCATGAGCTTGGGTTGTCAACGGTTTGTTCATTAGGACACACAAATGCTCAGTATAAGAGTAGTGGAAGAATTAGCCTTTGCTAAAATTGAGTACTACTGTTCATTAAAATATACCATTAAAAATATAAAGACAAGCCACTGAATATGGAAGAAAATTCATATTATGTGTATTTGACAAAATACTCATATCTAGAACAACTACAACTCAGTAACTAAAACACTAATGTGATGGTTAAAAATTTACAGAATTAGAAGAGGTAGTTTCCAATGGAAGTCATTCAAAAGAGTCAATAACCATATAAAACATGTTCAATGTCAATAATCACACATTGCCGAAACATTTGTGAAAATTTGACCACTACATTGGAGAACTGTTTGACATTAAGATAAACATTTGCCTAAATTATGACCATGACTTCCACCTAAATAGGAATGCATAAATCCACATCAAAATACATGAACAAAATGCTCATGGCATTTTTATTCATAAACTTGAAACAACAAAATTGTTCATTGTTAGGATAATCAATAAATAAATTCTGTTATATTCATATAATGGAAGACTACATAGCATTAAAAAGAAAAAGTGGACATATACAGCAACATGGATGAGACTCACTAAAGTTATGCCCAGTTATTCAGGGCAAAGATCTATAGGTAGCAATATATAAAAAGGATATTCATGGCCAAAGGTGTCATACTCTAGAAACATAAGAACAGCCAATATTTGAAAAAAAGTCAATGTAATATTCAATATTTTCTGCAAAAGTATATAAACTAAGAAAAAGAAGATTTTCAGAGCATAAACTAACACATTCAAGATAAAAATCTCTGAAAGCAATAATAGCTGAAAGAATCTTAAATATTGGCCAAGTGAATAAAGCAAACATTATGTGAGTTTCTGAAAAATTTCCCCTGAACCTGGAATGAAACCAGGATGCCTCCAATCAGAATTTCTATTCAACATTGTACCAAAGTCCTAAAGAAGGAAATAAATCAATAAAAAGAAATAAAATGCATTATATTTGGAGTAAGAAAGCAAAATTGTCATTATTTGCATATGATATAATTATGTATATAGAAATCCAAAGTTTAGGATAAATAAATGACTTTAGAAAGGTCACATGTATATCAACTGTATTTATAAATAAAAACAAAAATTGAAAATAATATATTAATGAACAATTAAATATCATGAAAATACCAAGACAATTACATTTTAATTTTGAAATAAAGAAGAAAATCCAAAGTCTAAAAATATCAAGATCAAATGATATATGCACATTCATAGATGAGAGGCTCAATAAGGCAAAGATGTCAGTTATATTAATTTATATATTCAATGAGATCTAATATAAAACCTGACAGTATTTCCTGGGGTGTGGAATTTGCAAAAAAAAAAAAAAAAAAAAAAAACACAACAAAACTAATCCAAACAATATCAAAGCAGAAAGAAATAGAAGTAATTAGTCAAAGGACATTGTCCTACATCAATAAATGGTGCCTGGTCAATTTCATATATATAAATAGCATATGTCTTAATGCCTATCACAAACCATACAATGTGTAAAAGCAAATTTCAGATATAAGTAGGATAATGAAAGTTATAATAAAAATAAGACTAAATTAAATAAATGGACTAAAAATTTCCTAAAGAAGATACAAAAGTGCTGATCATTAAAGGAGAAAGATGATACATTGAACTATATTAATATTAAAAATCAATTTAAGGGATGAAAAGACAAGCCAGAGAGTCAGAGGAAATGCTTTTACTACATACATAACTACAAAAGGCTCATAACAAAAATGTATATAGAAACCATACATACCATTATCAAGACAGACAATACAATAGAAAATTGGCAAAACACTTGAATAGGCACTTCATGAAATGGACATCAAAATGCTTCCCTGAAACATAAAGCAAAAAGAAAGCAAAGCTTGTCAACTCCATTAGTAATCTGGGAAATGCACAAGAAGATATTATTATAAACTCATCAAAAAAGCTAAAATTAAAAAGGTGGAGACTATTAAGTGTTGGTGAAAATGTAGAGCTTTGAGGACTCTCATAAAACACTGATGGAAGTGTTAATTTGAACATTCACTTTGGGAAATAGTAATGACAGTATCTAATAAGGCTGTATATACAGAATCCAGAATTCTTACAATATATTTTCTATAATATGAAGTTATCAACAAACTCTTAGAAGACCCGAAAAGAAAGATACTCATAGAAAAAACAACCCAGCAAAATAGTCAATAGAAACTGCCTCTGAGTGGGCCACACATTGGACTTAGTAGAAACAAAATTTCTAAGTAGCTATTATAAATCATATTTCCAAAAATGTAAAATTAAAAAAAAATGTATAAATAAAGAAGTACTTGGATTTCTGGTTGACCAAGAAGTTGACATAGGGCCCTCCAGGTTTCTGTACCCACAGAGAATCAGTGAACAATTAGCAAAAACTGCAGAGCCATCTTCTTCTGAGCTTTGAGAAAACATTAGATGGTTCTAGTAAAACGAAGAGTGCTGAATCAAAAATACACACCTTGGTGGGCTGGACTGTGGTTAGGTGGGACGTGCCATGCAGCCTTGGAGGCCGTGGCTGCCAACCATGGGAGAGCTCTCTGCGCACGGGCGGCCTGGTGCCGCACTCTGTAGCTGTCAGCTTGCTATGATGCCATCTTGTACCAACCTGGCTACTGGAATCCCAGAAGTAAAGTGAAATACTCAAGGCTCTCCAGCACAGACGATGGCTACATTGACCTTCAGTTTAAGAAAAGCCTCCTAAGATTCCTTGTAAGGCCATTGCTCTTGCCATCATGCTGTTTTTGATTGGCGCCTTTCTCATTAACATAGGTTCCCTCCTGCTGACTGGCTACATCAGCAAAGGGGGCAGACCCGGCCGTTCCTGTCCTGATTGGCATCCTGGTGTTCCTGCCAGGTTTTTACCACCTGCACATCGCCTACTATGCATCCAAAGGCTACCGGAGTTACTCCTACTATAACATTCCAGACCTCGATGACTAGTACCCATCTCTGCCCAGAGAAGAGTCACAGATGGGACTCAGCCCAGCTTTAAGATGATGGGGAAAAACTGGCTATATGCTAAGGAATTCTGCAGCGTGCAGATGTTTAACAAAACTCTGGACAGATTTTATTTGTCCATCCCAAAGTTGTTACGTGAGCTTACAATTAGCTAAATAGGACATGCTTTATTTTTCATCTCCTGGCACTGGCAAAAGGTCCTGATGAGTTTTTCCATTTGAATTGTATCATGGAAGAATAGCAATGTTAATTGTATAGGGAAGCAGGAAGTTATTCTGTAGTGGTAAGTGTTATCAACACCACCCTTTTTGGACTTGAGTGTTTCTTTTAAATATTCCTCATTCTCAAATTGTTCTTGTGGAAACTGGAAAAATGCAGTATGTTTAATTTCTTATTACTAAGTAATTTATTTTGAAAATTTGTAAGTACCTTATTTCCTACACTTACCTCTAACTTGTATTCCAGGAAAGACCTTGTTAAAATCAAATATTAATGTGGGTGCATCTGTAGTATATTTACTTAATTTCTTATTGACAGCAACTAGGAAATTTTAAAACCTCAGAGCAGTTTTCAAAATGTAAACACTTTCTCCACCAGTCCTTGACCAGTTTTGATATGGTTTGCCGAAAATGTGGCCAGCATATGATTTGGGTCATTCTGTCATTTTGTAAATCAAGATATTGATATCATGCCTTTAAGGACTGGAATTTTGGTTGTTTCTTAATGAAAAATGTAGAAAAGTGGTTACTTCAAGTTTTACAACTCCCTTGTTAGCCCTTTGTATTATTATGGCCTTCTGCTGAAGATGGAAAGACTGGGTCCAGGTCACTAGACGACTAAACTGGCTTAGTGTGATTCTGTTTCCTAGCTTGAAAAAAGTGACTTGTATTCAAAAGGAATTACAATGGCAAAATCCAAACCATGGGCTTAAAATGAGTTAACTTTAAACATATTTCAGAAACATTTTAATGATTATATGGTATTTTTTATCTCAATACCCAAGACTACTTTTCTTTTTAGGTAGCTGATATTGTTGGTCTGACTCTACTGACCAAAAGTCATCCTTTTACTCCAAGTTTTGGGCCTGATTGACTAGAAGTGTCATCAACTGATACTTGGAAGGTTGTGGGTAGAACAAGTTTTTCAAAGAAAAAGAGGTCAGTTTTGTATACGTTAAATTTAAGATGTTTATTCAACATCTGTTTGGAGCTGTTGAGTAGAGAGTTGTGATGTACATGTCCATAATTCAGGGTGGGGGGGGGTCTGGGCTAAAAATTATCAGTGTTTGACAAATTGAAAAGCGATGGGACTAGATGAGATCACCACGGGAGGACTCAGGAAATGAGGGACAAGGAGAGGGTGATCTGAGGCCAACTCTAAGGTGAGGCACATTTGGTAATTAATGGGAGGGTAGGCTAAGGATTCTAGTCCTCTACTTAAAGTTCTTGGGCCTTGACAATGAAGATGTGAGGAAATATATAAAGTTTTATCCTGGGCATTGTTTGCAAGACAAAACTCAGGCTGGAAGGTTTGGGCCAAACTGTTTATAAAAGTAATGATGCTGCTGGTAAGAAAAAAAAAAAAGATCAAAATAGAACCATAGGTATAAATTGAAAAGTAAATATCTGCTCACCTGGTCCCACTTGCCAAGGTTGTTCAGCTTAGAAATATTCTAAGCACATAAACAAATAGGTGTTTGTTTTTTAATTAAACCTGGATCCCACTGTAAAAAAAAATATGCACGTTTAAATTTTTAAATTGGTAGAATAATCTCATGGCACCCTTGCTGGCACTTCTCCCTTCTCCTCCCCGGTATGTTATGGAGACAAGCTGTGCTCTCATTGGGAGCCCCTGAAACTTTTCCACAGGGAGCAGTGTGATCCTTGTTGGTGTACCTGAGTGCCTGTATGTCAGTGCTAATCTATCAGATGGCAGCCAGGACTCTCATCTCTGGCTTGGCATTCTAGAAATTGCTCTACAGGCAGAAGCACTTTACAGTCAAGGAAAGAAGTGAAAGAAACAATCAACAGCAGAATACACATCCTTCTCTAGTGCACGTGGGTAATTCTCCAGAAAAACCATATATTAACTCACAAAAAGGCTCAACAAATTTTAAAATGTTTAACTATTTCATTGTATCTTTTCTGACCAAAGTGGAATGACGCTAGAAATCAATAACAGAGGAAGAACTGGAAGCTCACAAATATGCTGAAATTAAACAACACATTCTTAAAAAAACAAGTTGGTCAAAGAAGAAATACCAAGGGAAATTGCAAAATATTTTGGGGAAAATGAAAATGAAAATACAACATACCAAATGTTATAAGATGTAGCAAATCATGCTGAGAGAGAAACTTGTATCTCTAAATGCTTACATTAGAAAGGAGAAAAGATCTCAAATCAGGACCTAATCTTATAACTGAAAAAAAAAATAAATCCCACATGAGAAGGAGCAAGAAAATAACACAGATTAGAGTGGGATAAATGAAATCATGAATTTTAAACGTGGAGAATTTAATATAAAACAAAGTTGATTTGTTTTTATTGAAAAGATCAATAAAATTGACAAACTTTTAGGTAGACTAATAGAGAAAAAAAGAGATGATGCAAATAGTTAAAATCAGATATGAAAGGCGAGACATTGCCACTGATGCCCCAGAAATGGAAAGGCATATTTACCATTTACAAATGAAAAGGTCTAGCAGGAGCTCAGGGGGAGATAAGAGTAAGGTCGAGAATAGAATGATAGCTCTCCAGCTTCATTCACTTATCTACTTTGGAGCTAAATAAAGACAATATCATGTGAAGATGTATGACCTGATCAAAGCAATGTTTTAGTAAATTAGTGTGAGAATGTTGTACAAGATAAATTAAGGAAAGAAGACTAAGAAGCAATTATACTGCAGGGGAGTGTTGATAGGAGAATGGAATAAACAATTGGAGTAAATGTGATAACTGCCACAGAAAAAGAATCCACAGCATTTAGCAGCTGATGTTGATATAAGTGATATGGACACTATAGAGTATAACCAATGATCTATCTAATAAACTGACAGCTGAAAAAATTATCTTCTTTTAACCTAAATATAGCTAACCATCCAAATTTTCACCCTAACTTTAACTTTAGTAGGAAAGCTATCTTTCCTCTTCATTTCACTTTTCAGATAGTTCATGAAATCATTGCCTTCTTTTACTGTTTCCATTATTTCACTTTCTTTACACTTTGAAACCTGTTTACTTTCTAGGTCACTATACCAATATTTTTTTGGACAAAGGTCTTTGATGATGTTTTCACAGCTTAATATGAAATGCAGTATCTATACCTTATCTTATTTGACCTCACTGAACTATTTGACAAAGTTAATTAATTCAACCTTTAGAACCATCTCCTATCTTGATTTCTGTGATGCCAGTATCTCTTTGTTTCTTTTCCTACATCTCTGCTCTTCAAAGAACAATGTTTCCTCAACCTACTACATATATAATGGTTTTTCCTAGCCTCCTGTTTTTGGTCATTATATCCTATTATTCTATACTTGAGCATTCTCATGACTTCAATCATCATTTCCAAATTCTTTATGCAAGTATTTATAGAGCAACTACCTTTGCCAGTCATTGGGGTTATGAATCCCAAATCATCATCTCTAACTCAGTTCTTTCTTTTGAACTCCAGATCCCAGATGCTTATCTGTTCACTTGACCTGCTGCTACTGCTCTATCTTTATTCTCAGTAAATGACAATATCATTCATCCAGTTAACCCAGTTAGAATCCCAGGAGCCATATTTGACTGTGCATTTCAGTAGATGACAGCTTGGACAGATGTCAGTGGCCAGAGACTCAATGTCATCTTTATATGACATAGAATTAAATACACCCCCTGCAGAGAAAGGGAAGTAGAAAGGTAGCACTTAAATTTAAAACAACTGAATTTTCCTAGAATTGACCAAAGTGGTGTAATAGAAATTAAAAATTGAGACTGAAATAGTTTACAGAAAAGAGTGTTGCATTTTTGTCTGTTGAGTAAATGGATTAAACATATGGCTTCAAACAAAAAGAAAGGCATGTAAGAGGACATTATGCTAACAAACTAGATAACCTCAATAATATTGACAAATTTCTAGTAACACAGACTCAAGAAGAAATAAATATCTGATCAGATCAAGAGCAAGTAAATTCATTGAGTCAGTAAGCCCATGACAAGATGGCTTCACTGGTCAATTTTACCAAGCATTCTAAGAAGAATTAACACCAATCCTGCTCACACTCTTCCAAAAATATAAGAGGAAACATTTTTTAACTCATTCTATGAAGCCAGCATGATTCTAAAACAAAAGCCAGATAAAGATATCATCAGAAAAGAAATTTACAGACAGATATCCTGTATGCATATAGATGGAAAATTCCTTAACCAAATACCAGCAAATCAAATAAAAAACCACATTAAAAGAATTATATACCATAATCAATTGGGACTTATTCCAGGAATACAGCATGGTTTAACATAAGGAAATAATTAATATGACAAACCACATTAATAGAACAAATTAAACACACACACACACACACACACACACACACACACACACACACACATGATCATCTCAATTGACACAGAAAAGACATTTGACAAAATCCAGCACCTCTCTTGATTAAAAAAAAAAAAGAAACCAGCAATAGAAGGAAACTTCCTCACTGTGACAAAGAGCATCTATAAAAAACCACAGTTAACATCATGCTCAATGGTGAAAGGCTCTCAGCATTCTCTCTAAATCAGGAACAAGCCAAGGTTGCCCACTGTGCACACTGTCACCAAGTTATTCAATATTGGAGTGGACATTCCAGTTAGAGCAATTATGCAAGAGAAAGAAGTAAGAGACATTTAAATTGGAAAGGAAGAAGTAGAACTTACTCTATTTGCAGATGCCATAATCCTATATATAGAAAATCCTGTAAAATCCACAAGAAAATGAGGAGAGCTAATAAACATATTTAACAAAGTGTTAGGACGCAAGATAAAAATGCAAAAATTAATGGCATTTTGTATACATTAGTAATGAACAATTTGAAGAAGAAGTAAAGGAAAAAAATCTATTTGCAATGATAACTAAAAGAACCAATCATCTATGGACAAATTTATCCAAGGTTTTAAAGGATGCATATACATAAAAGTGCAATGCATTGCAGAAAGAAATTATAGAAGACTTCAATAAATGGAAGGACATTGCATGTTCATGGATTAGAAGACTAAATAGTTTTTAACAAGACAATTCTACCAGGAGTGATTATAGATTCAATGCAGTAACAAACAAAATTCCAACTACCTTCTTTGAAAATATGGAAAAGCCAATCATAAAATTTAAATGGAAGGGTAAGGGACCTAGAATAGTCAAAACCATCTTGAAGAGGAGGAATGAAGTTGGAGGCTCACACTTCCTGATTTTAAAGCTTAATTACAAAGCTACAGTAACCAAAACTGTCATCTTAGCACAAGAGAGATAAATAGACCAATGGAATTTAGTAACAGTTTATAAATATATCTATGACCAAATGATTACTGACAAGCATGCTAAGTGTACTTATGGGAGAAAGAGTAGTATCTTCAAAAAATGGTGCTGTGAAAACCGAATATCCATATACAAATGAAATAGTGTGGAATCTTACCTCACACCATTTACAAAAATTAAATCAAAATGGACCAAAGACCTAAATATAAGAATGAAAGCTATAAAATTACTAGAAGAAAATATAGGGGAATAACTTCGGGACCTTGTGTTATTCCATTGTTTCTTAGACTTTACAACAAAAGATACATGATAGATACATCAATACATAGGAATATGAACTTCATCAAAATGTAAAACTTTTGCACATCAAAGGACTTTTTCAGAAAAAATATAAACACAACCCACAAAATGGGCTAAAATATTTGGAAACCATATATTTGATAGAAGTTTAATACCCAGGATACATATAAAAACTCCTACAACAAAAATACAACCCAAATGAAAAATATGCAAAAGATTAAATAGATATTCTCCAGAGAAATATACAAATGGTGAGTAAGTACAAGGAAATATTATCATCATTAACCATTAGGAAAATGCTAATAAAAACTACAGGACACCAGTTCACACTCCCTGGTATGGTATGATTTAAAACAAAAAAAAGCAAAAACAAAAACAGAAATTAGCAAGTGTTGGAGAGGACATAGAGAAATAGGAACACTATTCATTTTTGGTTGTAATGTAAAATAATACAGCTTCTATGGAAAACATTTTGGAGGTTCCACAGAAACTTAAGTATGGAATTACCATATGACCTGGTAATCCCACTTTCAGTTATATTCCCCAAATGATTGAAAACAGGCACTCAAACAGAATTTGCATACCTATATTCATAACAGCATTATTTAGAATTTTCAAAAGATGGAAAGAGTACAAGTATCCATAAAGAAATGAATGGATAAACAAAATGTATAGGCATACAGTGGAATATTTTTTCAGCCATTAAAAGGAGTGAAGTTCTGATACATGCTACACCATAGAAGTACCTTGAAGACATTATGTTAATTAAATTAAGCAGACACAAAAATCCAAATATTGTATGACCTCACTCATTTGAAACAATTAGAATATGCATTGTTTATGCATAGTTTTATTGCCTATGAGATAGGCAAATGAGCATGCTTAAAGATGCTAGAGTCTTTGTAGCTAAATATTTTAAGTTTTATAAATAAGACAACCAGAGAGAGAAGTTACTCAACCCAGAGAGGGGAAGCTATTAACTCAAATCTCAAAGCTAGTTAGAGATTCCAAATAATTTTTTATAGTAACACTGCTATTCTTTCTTAATTCAATCTTCTTTTCTTCAGCAGAGATCAAGAAAAAACAAAAAATGGCTAATGGAAATTTCACTGTGTTCACTGAGATTATCCTGTTGAAACTGATGGATGGTGACAAGCTAAAGTCAGTCCTCTTCATCATGTTCCTGCTGGGCTATGTCATTTCATTTGTGGGGAATCTAGGAATGCTCTTTCTAATTTGGTTAACTCCCAAACCCCACATACCTATGCACCATTTCCTCAGCTGTCTGACATTTGTAGATACCTGCTATTCATCAGTCTTTGCACAAAAAATGTTGCTGAATTTCTTTGTTGAAAGGGAGACAATCACATTCTGTGCATGCATTGCACAATACTAGTGTGTGTGTGTGTCACTCCTTGCTACTGAGGATTTCTTGCTTGCAGCAATGGCCTATGACTGCTATGGAGCCATTGTAAACCCTCTACTTTATACAGTGGCAATAACTAAAATAAAATGTGTGTTATACAGTAACTTTAATAAAATCATTGACATATACTGTTGGTCTGTTAACAGTCTCTTGGACAAATGCCATTAGTCACTTCTGTGACCTTTTGCTGAAGCTGTCATATTCTGACATACCTATGAAGAAATCGTTGCTTTTAATCTTCTCTGGTGTTATTGCCATGATCACTTTCTTGACTGTGATCATCTCCTACATTTTTATTACTGCTTTTACCCTGAAATTCTGCACTGCAGCAGGTAGATGCAAAAGTTTCTCCACCTGTGCCTCAATCTGGCAGTGGTGGCTTTATTCTATGGCTCTAAAAGATTTAATTCATTCCAGCAAGCTCCCAATATTCCTTCAAACAAGGAAAAGGTGGTGTCTATGTTTTATATACTGGAGATTCTCATATTAACCCCATCATTTTCCAGTCTAAGGAACAAGGAAGTAAAGGGTGCTGTGAAAAGGGATATAGAAATGTTTTCCTATTGAATTTCATATTATTTGTATTCCAAAATATTATACAAGTCAGTGCTCTTCCTAACAATATCTATGTGTATTTAATAAAGCTTTGAGTCTGAAGGAAATTTAAAGTTTATTTAATTGAATCCCTCTGCTTTACAAAGGAAGAAAGAGGACTCATGGTTGGTATTGTAAGAACTAACATAAAACCAGGCCTAAGACCAAAGTTAGTTATATTTAAACAATCCAAAACATTTTAATCTTTCTACATGGGGAGAAATAAATATATACACATCCTTATAGACATATACATGAGTAGACAAACATAAAATGTAAAATTTAAAAGTACACCTTAACTTTGTGTCCCCATTGAGCATGAACATAAATAAAATATTTTCAAGGCAGAAATGACTTATCCTGAAAACTGACAGATACATGGTCCTGAGATTATGGTGAATCATAGCTTGAAGTCTTCAAATTATGTAGACTTTTGAAATTATTCAGAAACAAAATTTGGTCCTAGATTCCCTTTCCACTCATAGTGGTTAGTCTAAACCATCCCCCTTTTCATGACCTCCATTTCCATTAGTATAAATGAAATTGAATGGGGCAGAATTTCACACTTTCATTTTCATGTCATGTACAAGAATCACTAACACTTAGAGAAAGCTTATTCTGAAGAATTTTACCTTATATTTAGAAAGTTCTGACACTTATCTAGGATGATTTCAAGAATAATTAAAGAGTCATTAGTAAACAGATTATTCTTTTCCTTTAAGGATCTTCCTCTTTCCTTTTACAGATTAGACAAAAACTTTCCAAAAGAGGTATTCTAGATAGGCAAACCTGTGCTCTGTATGGAAAGCCAATCAGCTCCCTTAAATTCAAATTAAATATATGTAAACATATCATAATAAAATCAAGTTAAGAAATCCTAATTGTTCCAAAGATATCTTTTTAAAAAAATTGCTCTAAATTGCACTAATTGAAGAACAACTATTACAGAGAATATCTGTACCAATAAATATAATTATAATAAAATTGGTAACTGAACTAAATAGTACAATTTGAGATAGCTCAATGCTCTATAAATGTTAATTCCTATATTTACACAGCATTAATGTGGATTGAACTTTTATTTTTTTGTTTCAGTGAAAGTCAAAATTACATAAGTAAATGGCACCAGTCTTTATGAATGAAAGTGAAAGTAATAAATTGAAATGTTAATTATACTACACAAAATTGCAAATAAATTTCTATGAAAGTTTAATTTTCAGAATGACATAATTGTAATAGTAACAAAAATAACATAAAACATTTATACAACCCTTCACGAATTCCCAAAGCATATTTTATTGGAAATTTGGTTCCAAGAGACTGCATATATATGTGCTATTTCAGTATATGAGACACTCAACATAAATGCATTTGGATGAACTTTTTAATTCAGAATTAAATGATAAAATAATATTGACAATACACAAAATTAATTTTATATAATCCTTCACAATTTTTCAAGCACTCTCAATATCTTATATTCTAGACTATGAAAGACAAGGACTATTATATGGGCAAAATAATTGAGGCTCATAAATATAAACTGAGTGAGTTAGAAGTTCCATTACAATATACACCCTATAAAAGAAGGGGCTATACCTCCTGAAAGGAGATTAAATAACAAATTTCACTATGTGTGTATGTGTCTAAGGGGGAATACTTTATGAAAAAGTGATTTTTTTTTTTTTTTGTCTAGAACCTACCTTCAATTTACCCTAATAGATAGTTAAAATATTATACTATAAACAGGAACTGGGTGCATCAATGGGGAAAAAAATGATCTCTTTCCAAGAATTCTGATGCAAATGAAAGGGCACATTTGTTGAATGGAATATTGGAAAACTCATCCTATGTCCCTATTTGTTATAGATTGATAAAAAGATAAATAGATATAGATATATTAAAGACTTTATTGAGGAAGTGAATGAAACTTGAGTTATGCAGATCCCAAGTGTTCTTAGATGACTGATATCCTTAGTCAGTTGAAAATAAATGAGGGTTTCCTTAATGAAATATCTAACGCTATTCCATTGATTGCCATGTAAAGTATCAGGAAAAATAATCATAGACAATGATAGCTCTAGTTCTCCTCACTTCATACATAAAGTCAGTTATTGTTCAACATTAACAGTTGGAGAACTCAGGAATTCACAGATATTTATCTTCCTTAACTTGCATATATTTTTAGATTTCATTTATGAAGCCTTGGAATTTACAATTTGGAAGTTGGTTCAATGGTAAGAAAGGTCATTGCTGGCACTGTCTGGATAGGCAATGGCTGCATTTTGATCATGGACCTGTCTGATACTTAAGAGACACAGGAACCTATACAAAGAATTTATGTTTTAATATATCAGGTTTTGTTCTGTGCCTGAGTGCACAGTGATTACATCAATTCCAGCCTTGATGGCAATTTTCAGGTGTCCTTTTTCAAATGTGGCATGTGGACAAATTCCAACTCCCAATTTCTTGGTCATCTAAGGATTATATATCCATTCCACCAAACAGTAATACACCGTAAAAATGTCCTGATTAATAGTTGTCCACCCTCACCTCCAAAATCAGTACTTTCTAGATGTTACCAATTAAATAATCACATTTTTTCTCAATTTAAGCAATCAATACTACTCCTCTTATAGCTTTTATTATTAGTCTTAGACATGTCTCATGAAGTCTTAAAATTCATATCTTCTCACTGTGCATTCTTACACTACTTACATGTTCAGATTTTTCTATAATAACTTATGGAGTCCAATTTTTTTTCAGACTTATATTTCTAGTCTTTTCAACTGTACTTTATGCATATGGTTGCATTATGTTCACTCCTTAGTTTGTAAATACCTATAAGTTCCATGGAATAAGTTTACTTTTACTTAAGGCACAGGTTTTTACATCAGAATATGTTGTTTTGAGACCCTAAGTAGTGCTTTCAAATTGCTAATCACTTGCAGTGATATTCAGAAATCACTGGCTCAGTGATAAAGGCATTAATTTTTACATGAGTCTTCTTGTGGAAAGAAATAAAAAGCAAGGCTATCCAGCACTTCAAGCATTTAGCACTTTCTTCTATCCTAAATTAAGGTCTGGGGTTACCAAGCAGTGAAAAGATAGACCAAAGGAATAAATCTCTGAACAAGAGCTGATTCTGGTGCCTATTATTCAGAAGGTACATTGAAGCCTCATGGTGATAGACCTCAGAAAAAAATGTCTTAAATATCTGGATTCTATGAGACAAAAGGGCCACAGGATCTGTGAGGTCCTCCTTCAGTATTTATGAGATGATGGTAAGACTGAAAGAAATATAGATCTGAATCTTTTAGAAATGACCCACTATGGTGTGAAGCCACATGAGATTCCTCAACAGTTGAATGGGAGAGACTGTGGAATGTTTACTTGTAAATATGCAGATTATATTTCTAGGGACAAACCTATCACATTTACTCAGCACTAGATGCCTCTCTTCCAGAAGAAGATGGTGTGGGAAATCCTTCATCAGCAGTTGCTGTGAGAAAGCCCCTCTAGCTGCTGATGATTTTTTCACAGGCAGTTCCATATACCTTATGCATTGTGGGTTAAAAATCCCTGCATCACCTCTGTTCTCTTACAGGTACTGAGCTGTCAAAAGTGCATGAAGGTCTCTGACTGCACCCCAGTCCTGACTTTGGTGTACAGAGGGCTGCTTGCAACCCTGTTTTTTAGGGCTGTCCCTGCTCAGAGCCCTGGACTATTCAACCCACATAAGAACAAATGCTAATTATATTTGTTTTTGTTTTTAATTTATCCCTATGAATGTGGAAAATTCAGGATTTATTCTATGAATTATTTTCTTGGTTTGTTCATGTGTATTCATTTACTTACTTGTTTGCAGAAATAAATGGGCAGTGGCCATTTCCCCCAGGTCTTTTACAGAAACTTTAAATTACTTGTTTGAACTATTTATTTCTGAAAGGAATGTTAATCAAGCTGCCACTCCCTGCTGAAGATCTGGAAGGTGATCAATGACGGGAGGAAGGAAGTTTTCATTAACTTCACTAACACTAGAGCAGCAAGAGATGACTTGAAGATGGGGGTCTTTTTGTATTTTGAGACTTGAAAATACCCAGAGAAATGCTGTGAGATAGGGCTCTGAGTGCCTTTCAGAGGAAGCCTGACACTACAGCTTTGGCATGGTATTTTGGAAAAGTGAAACTATGGCCGAGAAACTCTGGCTATCCAGGTGTCTTCAGAAAAGTGTCATGGTCATCCTAAAGAGACTTCCCTTTCTGGAAATGAGGTTATGTGACTTACTCCTGAAACTGGATTTGAAGTAACTATAAACCCCAAATCTGATTTTCATCCCAGATCTGGTTGAGTGTAAGCCTCAGAACTGTAGGGGCTGTTCTGAGCTGTTTGTTTCAAAAGATTCTTGTCAAGTTAAAGCTTTTTCTCTCAAACTTCTTTTTTACTCTATAAAGTCAAAATTAAGTTCTGTATTCATTAGGATTAACATTCACCCACTCCACCCCTCACAGAAATTTGTGGATGAAGATTTAATACTTGGCTCTGAGGTTACCATATATACAATAATCTATTTTGCATATGAAAGTTTGTATTAATTTTTTTCCTTCATTAAAATCCTTATAGATGTGGTTATGCATTTTTAATTTCAGAAAGTTTAGAGTTGTTCAGAACACATTTTGCAAGAACTGGTGCCTACAGTTGCTTTTCTGATGTAATAAAAGGATTTCTGGCATAACCTGAAAAAAAATTCTTCGGGGATTCATTTGTGCTTCATAATGCCAATTTGCTCTGGTAAGTCTTTGATCCAACTAAGCTTTTGTATCAGGTTAGCTTTTCATACTTGTGAGAATTTAGTTGACTGTGGATTATTTTTTAAAATAATTTAAAACCATGCAGTCTCTAAAGATGATAGTTGATTGAATTCATACATTGAAATTGTAGTGCATGGTTATTTTCTTTCTCCTCTTCCTCCCTGGAGATTCTTCATAGTGGAGTCATATAAATGTCACTGTGGTAATAGAAAACCCAATCCAAATACTGTCCTTTCTGTGTTGTTTCTCTTTATCTATCTCATCACTGTTGTGGGCAACTTTTGCATTATCACAGTAGTTGCTGCCTAGTGCCCAGCTTCATTACTCTAAGTACTTTTTCCTTAGTCAATTGGCTTTCTTGGATTTCTGCTATTCTTTAGTCTTTATTCTGAAAGTGTTGGTGAACTTTTTTAGCAGGACAGAAAGTCATCTTCTATCAGGGGTTGCCTTCTTCAAGTATCCTTCAACAACATGTTCCTGAAAACTAAGTTCTTCCTCCTGGCTGCCATGGCTTATGATCAGTATGTAGCAGTTTGCCACCCATTGCTCTTTCAACTCTCCTTTCTGATGCCAACTCAGAACAGAGGTGTCCAGAAAACCTCTGTTAGCTGGGAAGGCATGTGGCTGGCATCTGTTCCAAAGTTCTGGTTTCAAAATGGCTTTCTCCCAGGATGTTCCTCTCTAGGCTGCAGTTCCTCAAAGATGTCGCTCTTAGTTGCACTTGGGATATTTGTCCTCTCTCAGCTTCTCCAGAGCAAGAGTCTGCTTCCAATGGCCGTCATCAAATTGCAGTTCCTCTCTCAGCTTCTGGGCATTCTCCAGTGTCCTTCTTGGCTGTAGCTCCTCTTCAAAATGTAACTCACAGCTGCACTGAGTTCCCTCTGTCAGCCCATTTATATGACTCCACTGATCAAGGGCCACCCTGAATGGGTGAGGCCACACCTCCATGGAAATGATCTCATCAGAGTCATCACGCACAGTTGGGTGGGGCACATTCCGTGGAAACACTCAGAAATCTAATCAACACTGATAACATCTGCCCACACAAGATTACATCAAAGATAATGGCATTTGGGGGACATAATACATTCAAACTGGTACACCAAGACAAGGGAGAATTCTCTGATCTCATGTCCGGTTGCATCTGGAAGAACAGGGGCTCTCAGGCTTGGTAATGTATTAATTAATTTTGACATTGTAAACTTGCTTCTTTTTTCTTAATTGTTCCTTTAATAAAATGTGTTAACGGTGAATTCTTGTCTTGAGTGATCTTTACTTTGAAACTATTTTCTGTCCCTATACTCTTAATTGAGTGGGAGGTTACCTGATGAAACCCAAACCCATTGAACCATGACCTGATAAGGCTCCGACCTTTTCTAATGTAGTTCATAGGTTTGGGGTGTAAAGAGATGAACCTATGACACAGTTCTGGCAACCCACAGGAGACAGCCAAAATCCTATCCATGTTTTTTACCCCATTGCTGCCAATGCTAAACAGAGAGACCAATGAAGCAATGAAAAGAATCTTAAGAGAAAAATATTTGCTCTATGAACATGAATTATCAAGTGGAAACTTATTTAAGGAAAATGTAATGGCATTGTAGGTAGGTATATTGTTCAATTACCTATGTGATGTGTAAGTGAAAAAGGTAAGGTATTTTCAAAAACATTTCTGTGTGTGTGTGTGTGTGAGTGTGAATGTTTGCACTCATTGTTTTTAATTCCTACTAACTTCCTACATAATCAATTGAAACTTCCCTGGTTTGAATTGATTTGTCATGAAGTATGATTGTTTGATAAAAGAATATTGAAAAACTAATAGGCAGTCAATCATGCAAACACAACATGCAACTGGGGGATAACTAAAGAGAGTAAACTTGCTTTTCCTCCAAGAGTTGAACCATTTTACAGATAAGTAAACAAAACAGTTAAAAGCTTACCCAAGATCAGAGAACATCAATGTTTTAGAGCTAGAATTCAAACTTGCATATAATCAAATAAAGATACACAGATCTTCTCTCCATTTTACAGAAATAAACAGAACTTCCAGGATTTCTTAAGTATACCATATTTGTTTAGAACTGTGAAAATTAGAATATTTAATTAAAAAATTATTCCACATGATAGAAAAGAGTATTTTTATATGGTCACTTCTTCCAGCTCTTTAAAGGAAATACAAAAATAGCAATGAAAGTCTATTCTATTCAAAAAATACAAAGGGATTCATCAAAAATAACCTTCAGGAAACTTCAAAAAACGTCATAAACTATTAGAATAAGACAGCTGTTTTTAAAAAAGCAAAATTATTATAAGGACTTAGTCTTGTTTATTTTCACCAATAATTTCCATAATTCCCCATAATATATATGATTCTGCTCACTCAGCCATGTGTTAAAAATTCATTCCAGCACTACTGTCATCATTCCAATTGTTACGAGAGCAAACAAGCATTGTTAAATAATACCTTTGCAATATATAATAAAACAATGATTTTGAGTTTGTGAAAAACATGTATAGTTCTACCAAATGGAACAATGTTTAGTGTATAGCAATACATCTTATTGGATAATAGCTACAAATGTCTGTAGCATTTTAACATTTAACAAAGGATTTATCAAAGGATTATGAATACTGTATCTTTATATATATATAGATGCACTATATAGATGCTAGGGTATTAGAACAGCTAGAAGGAAATAACTGAAATGGTGGAAGTGTAACCCATAACATTCTTTGAAATTTGCACTATAGCTACTCATTAAATTGTACTTTGAAAGTTAGTACCTTTCTGTATATATCTTATATTTCACAATAAGGAAAAAAAAACTGAAACTGTAACCCATAACATTCTTTGAAATTACCTGTAAAACTACTTGTTAAATTGTACATTGAAAATTATCACCTTTCTGAGTATAGTTATATTTCACAACAGGGAAATAACTGAAATAGTAAAACTGTAACCAATAACATTCTTTGAAATCTACATTCTATTTGTTAAACTATACTTTGAAAGTTATTTCTGTTATGTAGAAATGTTAAATTTCACAATAAAAAGGTATTTTAAAAAATCTGTAGCATTTTTCTCATGTTGCCTAACAATTAAATTCATGTAATTAAATTCAAAATATGTTAAAGCACATTTTATTTCATTGTTTCTATACAGCAGTGATTTTCTTCTGGAATAATCCCATTTGTTAATTATTTTGGTCACATGTCCCTGCATCAGCATATACATGTTATGTGATAGGCTGTGCTTATTATAACAAAGATTCAAAAGAGAAACCATAACCTTGTATCAAGTCTTTATGATGTGGCATAGCAGCTTTCTGAATTACAGCTCATATTCACAAATTAAGGTTTATGTCTACATTGGCTCTATTAAGCTATCCATGTTCGGGTGATATGTACTTATAATTTTCCATTTTGACAAAGTAATTTATGGCATAATGATAATATTTAAGGCTTCTCCCCTTTTTGATTTTTAAATTTTAATACACTCAATAATACATATAATTAATTTAAATAATTTTTAATGTTAATACCTTCCTAGTAATCTATTAATCCTAATAATCTCAATCACATTTAAACATGTTAATCATGATAGTTTACCAAATTACTTTCCAAAAGATTTTTGTAAAACTTGTCCCTTATCTGGTGGACACTGTTATGCACAATATAGACAACTCTTTTTAGGTTCCAATGAATTGGAATAGCTAACAGTAAATACCTGAAACTATCAAGCTACAACCCAGATCTCATGAATCTTGAAGACAATTGTATAAAAATGTAGTTTATGAGGGGTAACAGTGTGATTGGGAAAGCCATATGGACCACACTCACCTTTGTCCAGTGTATGGATAATGAGTAGAAAAATGGGGGCCAAAAAAAAAAGGCACACAGTGCACTTTTTTACTTTGTTCTTTTCACTTCAATTTTTCTTTTTATTATTTTTGTGTGTGTGGTAATGAAGATGTTCAAAAATTAATTTTGGTGATGAACACAACTATATAATGGTACTGTGAACAATTGAATGTATGTTTCATGTGACTGCATGGATATGAATATATCTCAATAAAAATTAATTAAAAAAACTTGTCCCTTGGAAATATGGTCATCATGTTTACTTGAATTTAGTTATTATATCCTAAAAGATATAAATAATGAATATGCTATATAATAAAATTTCAAGGTGGAGAAAAAAATCAAAACAAAGTGAAAATTAATGGAGATACAATGAGTGATCTTGCTCTTCTTTCCCCAAATCATCAATTAACTGCATCAGAAACAATTTGAGGGCTTAAAGTTTATCTTATCTTTTTCCTACCAAATGAATTGAAGAACATGGTCATTGATCAAAATTCAGTGTTAGAATCACCTAAATAGAAGCATGTTAAATAAAATCTAAATGATAAAATTCAAGGATATGGGCTTTCTGAAACAGCATGAAATTATAGGTAAAGCTATTGTTTAGGGACACTATTGAAAATAAGGAGGGACCCAGATATCTGTAGTTTTTTCTTACAGTAGCTATAAATTTTTATGATGAATTTTTCCAATGGTTTTAGCTTCTTAGTGCACAAAAAATACCAATTTCTCAAACCTAGCAATAGCTAACATTACAAAGACAGTTTCTCCAGCAGTTACACATGTTAAATGGGACCCTGGCCAAACACAGATTTTCCTGAAATGTTTTTTGTCTGCTCCTGCACTGTGTGACTATCTTGTTTCTGAAAAGATTTTGATTTTTTTTTTAATTAAACCAATAATTTAATCTAACTTTATAGAATCTGAATGAATGTAGACTCTGTTAGCGCTATAGCTAACAGATATTTTGTGACTAATAAAATCCTTTGTTAATAATGTCATGCTGATAATAAAAGAAGTAATAATAGAAATATAACTTGTATGATAAGGTGCTGGTGTTCTACTTTATTCTACTGTGGTTAGACAATCCTTAAAAAATATGTGTAGTTATTAATATATATTTAATGTGTCCCAGTTTGTGTAAGCTCTTTTTCAGGGGAAAGCAACAAGAATAGTAAAAACATCATTTGGGGAACCACTGAGGTGCAGGTTTAGGGAAAAATACAAATTGTCTCATTATTGGAGAAAAGTTATAGAAAGAACGATTAGATTTATTTTAAATAGTTCCAAGAGATAAAATTTACAAATTAAAAATTTTGAATCAAAAGCATTTGAAAGTCAAAGAAATATATCAGTAATAACTTAGATGCAATGTGGAAACAAATTTTGGCTCAATATAATAAGGATTACAATATATAGTATCCCAAGGTCAAGTGAGATGATGCAGTAGATAAACATCTCTGAACTGGAAGGTACCAGCAAAATGTGGACAATTTAGTGAAATTTTTAGGGAGGTGTTTGGGCAGATGTTTTTGGCCTTGGAGTGTCATTCCAACAAGGAGACATACTGCTGGTGACCATCAAATAGACTATAAATTATGAACTTGGAAAAACTGTAATAGGACCTCTTTTCTTCTGCTTGTTCTTCCAGAATCAAAGAAATTTATATTTGAATGGGACCTTATAATCTGTCTGCTCCTATGAAAAACACCAATCTTGAAGAAAAAAAATATTTGCATTAGATCTCATTACTCATTAGGTAATTTATTAGTTAGGGTTCTCTAGGGAAACAGAACCAACAGAAGGTATCTGTATATATGAGATTTTATAAAAGTGTCTTTTGCAACTGTGGGGATGCATGAGTCCAAATTCCATAAGGCAAGATGCACAAGCCCAAATTCCATAGGGCAGGAAGCAAGCTGGTAACTCTCCTGAAGGGCCTTGATGAACACCCCAGGAGAGGCTGGCTGGTCAAAGAAGTGAAAGTTCTCTCTCTTCACCCTTAAAAGTCTTCAGCTGAATGGACTAAATCCAGCTGATTGAATTCTCTCATTGTGGAAAACATGTCCTTCATTGATGCAATCAATCACAGATGCAGTCAACTGACTGATGATTTAATAAACCACCCTTCTTGTTCATTAACCAGCCACAAATTTCCTTGCAGTAATGGTTAGGCCAGTGCTTGCTTGACCAGACACCTGGACACCATCACATGGCCAAGTTGACACATGAACCCAAACATCACATGTAAGTAGCATCATCCTGAGTTTCAGTCCAGTATTCTCTTTCTACCACACATACAGTTACACAGCGGTTTGTTCTTCAAGCCAATTGCAGTAACTAAGAAGTTCTGAGTAGAGATACATTAATACTTTTGTTGGACATCTGAGCATTTCATATTCCAAAGTAAGTAATATGCATATATCCAATCAAGATAAATATTTCTCTAACTCAAACTCAACATTCTAAAATTAATATCACCATTGCCCCTGATCCCAATTTTTATTATTTTGCCTGGATAACCATGTTTGCATACTCAGTCATGTAAACTGGAGTCCTAGCAAGACACCTTGCATTGATATATTTTACTTTCTCTAAATATTTACTTGATTAGGTCATATAACTATTGATTGTGTTTCCCAAATACCCTTCAAATAAATTTATTCTTATTTATTAATCATCCTTGCTTCAGTCTCACTGAAGGCACTCACATTTTCTTATCTTAAATATTGAAATAGCCTTCTAATTTCTTTCATTGTAGTCTGCCTGGTAACTCTTTAACGTAAACCCAATTTTACCTTAGAAGAAAGTTCATAATCATAACACTTCCTCTAATGCCACACTACAATTAAACATTTTCCCTAGAATATTATCATTACCAAAGATCTAGATCAAGACTTCCCACCTCTTGCAAGGTTTTCTTTATAATTTCCTTGAGGAAATTTTGTTACTATCTCCATTGCTCTAACCCTGCACCTTGCACTGTACAAATGGATTGCAAATTTTTGTTTTCACATCTAACTCCTCTTCTAGAATGGTTACTCCTTTAAGGAAAAGACTATATTTTATTCAATTTCATAGCCCCAAGATTACTGGAAAAATGATTGTCATATAGTAGCATAATTAGATGTTCAATTCTTGTTTATTTAATAAATTGGTGAGTTATTTAACCAGATTGTTTTCTTACTTAATATCCTAGCATTTTGCTGTTGAAATATAATTAAATAAGTAAAAATAATCAACAGATATTTAGAAATTTTACCATCTATCAATAAAAAATCTGATTTTATTGGAATAAGATTTTCACTAACTATTTACAAGCATGGGTTTATAAATATTAAACAAATATATGAGTTGATAGTCTTCATTCATAGTTGACATGGGTGATAATATAATCTTGACATATATTAACACCATAAAATCATTGACAAGAAAAGCTCATTTCTTCTTGCTAAAAGGGAAATCTATCAAGCCCACTTGGAGGCAGTTGTTACCTAAGATTCTGTAACTTCCTTTTTCTCACATATTTTCAGAGTGTTTTAGTTTTTTATAAAATGGTTTTTGTACGTATCTACTAATAATATAAGTTCCTTTTTCTTTGCCTGTGATCAATATTCCAGGATTCAAGACCTATCATAAAATGACAAGAGTATTGATGATGGTGATGATAATTTAAAAATAACAATAGTAATATATAATTAATAATATTATAACAGTATGATTAAGAGATCAGCATCTGAAGAAAATAAACCTAGGTTTAAATACAAATTTAACACTTAATGGATGTTGTCCTGTTTTGCTCAAGCTGATGAAATGCAATATACCTGAAATGGGTTGTCTTTTACAATGCGAATTTAAACTTACAATTTACAGTTCTTAGGCCATGAAAATGTCAAATTTGGGGCATCAACAAGATGACACCTGGACTATGAAGATAGGATGCCCACATCTGGAACATCATCATATGGGAAGGCACATGACCTGTTTCTGTTGGTCCAGCTCTCCTGGGTTTTGTTGCTTTCAGCTTCTGGCTTCACTGGCTTCCTCTCTGTTTCCTGTTGGTCCTCTCTTAGCTTCTCCAGTGCCTTTCTCTCAACTTCTCTGGGATTTTTCTCTCTTTTACCCTCTTAAATAGGACTCCAATAAGGGATTAAAACCCACCCTTGGGCAGGTCTCAAAATAACCTAATCAAAAGTTCCCACCTAAAAGTGTCTGTACCCACAAGAATGTATTAAAATAACATTATCCTTTCTGGGGTGCATACAGCTTCTAAACTACCACAGATGCTTTGGAAATTTACATAAAAGATCTTGACTCAGTTTCCTAATCAAAAAAATGGTATAATATTGGGGCCACCTTCCTAGACTGCAATAGGATTAAATGATTATAAATTTACAGCCCTGAAAACTATGCTTGACATGTATGAGTTCCAAATATTTACAGATTTTCATGATGATATGATGATAGTATATATGGATGTGTTATGCATAACTGGCATCAAATATGCAAAATAATATAATAAACCCCGTATCATTTTTGTATATTATAATTATCCATTATAGAAACATTTTATGATATTCCTTCATATCTCTTTTACTAAAGATTTTGGCAGTGTTAACATTATTATATAGCTTTTTATCATTTTTTATCTCATCTTCATTTTTCATTGTCTTCAATCCACATGTCTATGAAGCCACATAATGTTTATTTCAGGCTTTGCTTGTGCAAGGGGGCCTGGATGGAGAGGGGTTAAAATTCCACCTGAGACCCATTAAGTCAAAAGGAAGGGGTAATTGGTTAGCTACCTTCTTTTGACAATTCCACTTCCCAGAAGGGATGCTTTTTTAAGAAATCTGCACAAGAGGGTTATATGTACTCCTGCAGTCCTATTTCCATTGAGTAGGTATAAAATAATTTCACCAACTAGTTCTTCATGTTGAACGTTTATTTTGCTTCTGTATTTCAACTTAATTAATACTTATTTTTAAATATTTTTGGGCATAAATTTCCTCCACATCTTAGATTTTTTGTTAGTTTTGTTTTTTTTCTATTATAAACAGTTTCATAGAGACATATTCACATACCATACAATAAATTTGTTCCAGTTGCTAACGCTGTCCATTATGAAAAAATATCAGAAATGGATTGGCTTTTATAAAGGAGGTTTATTTGGTTACATTTACAGTCTTAAGGCCATAAAGTGTCCAAAGCAAGGCAACAAAAATTGGGTACCTTCATTGAAGAATGACCAATGATATCCAGGAAAACCTCTCTCAGCTGAGAAGGTATGTGTCTGTCATCTGCTGGTTCCAGGTTTGTTCTAGCTCCTGTGTCAGTTCCTGTGGGTTTCTCAAAGTGTTGCTCTTGGGGTGTTTTGTCCTCTCTTAGCTGCAACTCCTCTTCAAAATGTCTTTCAGTTGCCTTCCAAAATGTCACTCAGAGCTGCTCTGAGCCCCTCTGTCTGTGAACCCTTTATAGGTCTCCAGGGATCCAATTAACACCCACCCTCAATGGGTGGGGTAACACCTCCATGGAAACTACAAAGTAATCACCCACAGTTGGGTGGGTCATATCTTCATGGAAACATCCAATCAAAAGGTCACACCTTAATCAAAAAGATTAACTAATCTTCTCCTACAAGATTGCATCAAAGCTAATGGCATTTTGGGAGCCATAATACATCCAAACCAGCACACCATCCAAAGTATACAGTTAGTGGTTCACAGTATCATCACATAGTTATGCATTCATCACCACCAACAGTTCTAGAACATTTATATTACACCCCCCCCCAAAATCTGTTATCCCTTATCTCCCAATATTATTGACCTTAGCATTGGTGTCATACATTTGTTACTTTTGAAAGAACATTAAATATCACTGTTAACTATGGTTCTTAGTTTGCATTAATTGTATTTTTCCCATATATCATTCTCTTATCTCCTTGTAATAGTGAAGTACATTTGTTCTAGTTCATTTTTATATTTGTATTATTAGTCACAGTCATTGTTTATCATAGGTTTCACTGCATTATATGGTACATGTTTTATCCTCTAGTTTTTCTTCTAGCAACATACATGACTCTAAAATTCCTCTTCAACCACAATTGCAAACAAAATCCAGTGTTATTACACTCATCATGATGTACTACCATCACCTATATCCATTCCCAAACATTTAAATTCAACCTAGTTAAAAATACCATATTATTTTAATATATTCAACTATACAAGTATTTATACATCTATTTAGTATACACATGGTTTTTAAGTTATATTACTTAACATTTTGTGTGCAGCCAATTAACATTGAAATATACAGAAGTGAAGATTATACATATCTGAGAAATTCCATTGGAGGTGTATCCCAGGAACATTAAGAAAATACCTTGGGGTACTATTAAAGCACAAATCTCAAGAGATGAAAGATTTTAATTGGTCAATTCCTTTATGAGATGAGTTTGGTATTTGAGGGTGATATGCTAGTATAAGACTGCTGAACACACTAAATTTCAGAAGGCAATTCCAATTAAGGGAATGCTTAGAAATATACTAAGAACAGAATGAACCCTGAATACAAATCTAGATTTGACCTAATATATACATATGCCTTTATTTCTGAACAAGGCAAATTAAGATAAATAATTATCATAATGAATTTGGTTTTTATTTCTACCCTATTGATGGAAGGAAATATATACAATACCCAGTAGTATCATCAAAAAATAAAAAATAAAAAACTGATAGTTTCTTCATCAACATCATGATATTTATATGGATCCATTATATAAGAATTAGAAATAGCAACACAACAACAGCAGCAGCATCTCTAACAATAATAAAAGATCAGGGTGATTACATTGGTAATTCACAGGATTCAGAATTGGGCCTTGTGCTGGTTTGTCTATGTTATGTCACCCACAAAAAGCCATATTATTTAATGCAGTCTTGTAGAGGCAGACATATTAGTGTTGATTTGATTGGAATTCTTTGAGTTTTTCCATGGAGATGTGACCCACCCAACTGTGAGGACAGCTTTGATTAGGGTGTGAAACCTTGATTGAATGTTTCTGTGGAAATGCAGCCCCACCCATTCAGCATGGACCTTGATTAGTTTACTAGAGCCCTATATAAGAGTTCAGACAGAAGGAACTAGCAGCTGCAGTGGAGACAAACATTTTGAAGATGGCTGATGGAAGCTGACACAGACATTTTGTAGAACACCATTTTGAGATGCAACCTGAGAGCAAGCATATGCCAGCTACTTGCCTTCCCAGTTAACAGTGGTTTTCCAGATGCCAATAGCCTTTCTCCAGTGAAGGTAACCTATGGTTGATGCCTTACCTTGGACATTTTATGGCCTTAAGACTGTAACTTTCTAATCAAATAAACCCCCTTTATAAAAGCCAATCCATCTATGGTGTTTTGCAAAATGGCAGCATAAGCAAACAAAAGCAGGCCTCATCAGCCCAAAGTCAATGGTGAATTTGCACATTTTCTTTTTTTGTTACTTGATCATGAACCTGAAAATAGGAAGAAGAGAGCAGGAAAAGAAAGAGATTTTCTTTGAATCTCAGGTACATCTAATTTCATCACCCTGTTCTTTCCATAAACTGTGGGTTTGTATTTGTGTATGTGTTCCCCACATTGACACACTTTTTACTTGTCCACATCTTCCAGTAGGGACTTATGAAATGTACCTCCTACGGAGGCAAGACAAAATGCTTTCATTTGAGAAAATGTTTGCTAAATGAATGAAAAGATAAATAGGAATGCTTGTGAACACAGGGACACCAATTCATTTAGTATCTTTTGTGAAAGAAGGGGAGCACAACTCCATCCTCAGTGTCCATGCAAGAGAAAGTTTTATTCTACCCATTTCTACAGGTTTTTATAGCATACAAGGTAGTTGTCTACATGACTGTTCTCAGGTCTTCCAGGGAGGGTACATTTCTTCCAAAGCCATGAGGTGTATTTAGATATCTTTAGTCTTAAGGGACAATTTCTTTGGGGGCTAGACAGGAAACAGCAGGGGCAGGGGGCAGGAGGCAGGAGACAGGAGCATGGAAGGAGCCCAGCAGGAGCTCAGAGATTATTCCCTCATCTAAATTGCAGTCCGCTTTCAGATGTGCAAGGCTTTTGGCCTTTCCCTAGCTCCAGTGTCTGCCTTCAGACATCTGTAGCTTTGGGGAGGCCCTGCTCTATAGTTTGTTAAGCCAGGGGGCCTTCCCTGCCTCCACAATTTTTCATATAGCATCAAGTCCCTTTGGATTACTCAAATAGTGTTCTTTGAAACTAACTTGAATTAGCTGCGCATACTGGTTTCAGTTGTATTTATTCATCAAATATTTATGTTAATCTTATTAGGAAAATAATTTCTCTAATTCTTTATGAGAGATGATGCTATATTTTTAATTCCATGATTTAAACATAACAAACATGCTTGTCTTACTGTTTTTACACATTTTATCTTTGCCTTGAAAACCACTGTGTGACAATAAATTGGTTATTTCCTGATACCTTAAGTAAATAAGTGTTTTCTTATTTTAAACACACAAGCATAAACTATTTAACATATGTCATAGATTAAATTGCTTATTTGGTTGTAGCTTATCAACAGAAAGAATGGACATGTGATAGGAAAGCTTATTAAGGATTTTAGCATTCACATGTAAAACAAGCAGGATATTTCTACTTATATTATTATTATTTATAAAATCTAATAAAACTCTATTGAGTCTAAGTAATTATTAGCTGTGTCCATTTAAGTATTATTCAGCTTCTAAATAATACTGAATCCACTGATTTATAGTCTGAGGAATATAGACATGACAATTCCTTTCCTGATAGTCATACATACAAAACTATTTCCATGATCAATCTATGCATCTTAAAATCAAAACAAACCTGGATGTCATTATTCATTCAGTTACTCCAATAATTGGGAAAATATTATAGAAACTTCACATGGTATAATATAGATTAAATGATTTAGTACCTTGAAATTTGTGACATGAATTACAATCATGTTTGTACTGAACACCAAATCAGTATATTAGATCATTTTAGACACAGCAATTATTCAGAACATGGGTATATGCACATAAGTAAAGGGGCATCTGAGCAGTGCTTGAAATTTTTGCCTTACCACTCATATGTGAGCATGCACCACACTGCAAGAGGTGAAAAATAATAAATTGTGGTTTAATATAGCTAGATATTGTTATAACAGCTGTTAGCAAATTGAGAGTAGAATATTAGGATATTAAGACATGAGAACTGCTAAATTTTACTAACACAAAAAATGGCAGGTGATAGCCTGGGAGCAAAGCAGGAAAGAGTACAGAACTAATAAAAGTAAATATAATTCCCAATGAAAAGATTGAGTCAGTTCAGTGAGGTGCAAGCATCAATGGGGCCATCAAGTAATATGAGAATTCTCTTGATAATTTGGGTCATTTTGCTAAGATAGTTAAAATGCTATTCATTTATATGTGGTTAGACATTTTGATTTTGATTACATAGAGAAATGATCTGCTTATGTAGTAGGTATATTCTCCATTAAAAATAGCCGAGCTTAATTTCCAAGTAACTATACTTTGCCTCTCTAAGGTAAAAAATCTAATCAACAAAAGCATTGTGTGTGTGCGTGTGTGTGTGTGTGTGCAGGCTTGTGTGTGTGTAGGAAAAAAATATATTTTTGTTCTTGAAGAGAGAATTGCAAGGCTGGTTAATTATTCTTTAATGTGAACTCACATGAATGAACTTTCCCAGACCTTGTTACAAAATCCTTCAGTAACTCCTTTACTGTGCATGAGTCATTTGTAGCAATCAGAGGAATCAGTTGGGACATATTTAAGACACATGTTGCAAGGAATCACAGATTAATTTGATGAGGTTCTTTTAAAATAAAATGTGGGTGTGCATATTTCTCTCTCTCCAAAAAGACTAGGTCTGTAAGCTCCTTGAGAGAAGGGATTGCTTATTCTTACTTGTTCTTCACAGCATCTTGTATAAAATATGTAAGTAAATAGTGCTTGCATTTTAGTATGTGTGAGGATGTATTTATAGATTTCTTAATTTATATCCACATGCTAATTAATGGTAGATTTCTTTGTTTTTTCCTAGCTTGTGGAAGCACAGTGATAATGAATTAAGGCCAGGGTCTCTTTTATATTAGAATTTAGTGACTAAAGGTAGCTTATATGATGAGATCTGTGTGTGTGTGTGTGTATATATATGTGTCAATATGTGTGTGTTTTTCTTATTTATATTACAGTTTTCTAACTACTGCAAGCTTCACTTTACAATGTAATATAACATATAAACTCTTCTAATATAATGGGCATCTTATGAAATGCTATGGCATTATTTTAGGAATCTATTTAGGCTACTGTTTATTCACTGACTACTTTTTATTAAGGCTACATATTTGTTCCCTTCCAATAATGTTGTTAGATTAAGAATGTTTACTGTGAATATTTTCTGAAATCATTATTAAGAATTATTTAACCAATCATATTTTCTGAATTCCTTTTTTCTACCAGGGATTTTCATTTGTTCTTTCTAAATATAATATTCATTTTTAAAGAAATATATAAAACATCATGGCTTCCACAGCATATTTCTGGTTTTCCTGGTTCTAACTTTTGTGTTTTATTTTGCTGCAACTACATTGAAAATGTATTCTTTCATAGATAATTTCAAATATCTTGTATAATTCTATATTTAATGTTAATAAAATTATATATTTTGTTCTTTTAAAATTGTTAATATTTTCTTGCTGTTCTGATTCAAGGAGAAGAAACATGCCACATGTTACTTGTCCATCATAAGATGTAGTAATATATTTTATTAGTCCAAATTGCTAAAATATTCATATTTATGCCTCTCAGTGTTCTCTTTATACTTGTTTCTGGTGTATCTCCCATTCTGTTTTCTAGTTTCCTCTGTACCTTGCCTTTAGCCCCCTGTATTACCCATCTTTCCAAAATTAGCCAGGAATTTCTTTGCCACTCCATGTCATATTCTCTCTTGACTCCCTCACAGCTCTTCCTCTCTTCCATGTGGACTTTCAACCTCATAATGTTTAGAATTATGTCCCCAGCAGTAAACATAGTGTGTGAAATTTCCCAGATATATTTTCTTCTTTTAATATGCTGAGAAAGGCACTCATTTTAAAACATGCTTGATGTATCAGGCTTCAATTTTTATTCTTTTTTTAGTATTTTAGTTTTAGATACCTTTTGTATCAACTTAAAAAAAGAATTATTTTCTTAACTAGTTTTATTAAAAAAACTTATTTGGTTCTCCTCAAACATAATATTTAATGAAAATAAAATAAATGGAATGAAATTAAATTGTTGATATCATGTAGATTCAGACTCACTCTTAAATCCATACTCAAAAATTAAAGGTTCATTCAGAAATGAACTAAGGAATATTAGCTGATAATTAGAGAAAGTAGTATAGGGTAAATTAGTATTTTGCACAGAAAATTTGCCTCTCAAGGTGTGGAAGCAGTGAGGAGGTTGGTGTGCTGGTTTGAATCTATTACGTACCGCCAGAAAAGCCATGTTCTTTTTGACCAATCTTGTGTGGGCAGACCCATGTGGGGGGTGGCTTTTAATTACATTGTTTCCCTGGAGATATAACCCTGCCCATTCAAGGTGGCTCTTAATTGTCTTTATTGGAGTCATTAATGAGAGGATAAAAGGCAGAGACATTTTTTGAAGATGGAGCCAAGAGAGTTAAGATATTTAATCCAGAATTTGCCCTCAGGAGTTGCTAAGAGAGAAGCTGAGACAGAAGCTCAGAGACATCTTGGAGAAAGTCATTGTTCTGGTTTGCTAATGCTGCCAGGATGCAAAATACCAGAAATGGACTGGCTTTTATAAAGTGGGTTTATTTGGTTGCACAGTTACAGTCTTAAGGCTGTAAAGTGTCCATCGACAAAGGGTACCTTCACTGGAGAAAGGCCATTGGCTTCCAGAAAGCCTGTTAGCTGGGAATGCCCATGGCTGATGTCTGCTTGCTCCCAGGTTGCATTTCAAAATGGCATTCTCCAAAATGTCAGCATCAGCTTCCAATGGCCATGTTCAAAACGTTTCTCATCTGCAGCTCCTCTCTCAGCTCCTGTGCATTCTACAAAGTGTCCCTCTTGGCTGTAGCAAGCTTGCTTCTGTCTGAGCTTATATAGTGCCCTAGTAAACTAATCAAAGCCCATACTAAATGGGTGGAGCCACACCTCCATGGAAATTATTCGATGAGAGTTATCACCCACAGTTTGGTGGGTCACATCTCCATGGAAAGACTCAATCAAAGAATTACAATCTAATCAACACTAATACATCTGCCCACACAATATTGCATCAAAGATAATGGCTTTTTCTTGGGGACATAATGCATTCAAACTGGCACAGCCATGGAAACAAGAAGCTAAACCCAGGAGAACAGCAGACCCTGGCCATGTGCCTCCCCATGTGACAAAGGAATCCAGATGTCATTGGCCTTTCCTCAGACAAGGTATCATCCAGTTAATACCACATTTGGACATTTTCATGGCCTTAGAAATGTGAATTTATAACCTAATAAATACCCATTGTTAAAAAAAAAGCAATCCATTTCTTGTATACTGCATTTTGGCAGCTTTTGCAAACCAAAACAGATTTTGATACCAGAGAAGTGGTGTGCTGTGATTTGCAAATACTTAAAATGCTGGAATGGCTTTATAAATGCTCAGGGGGAAGATTTTGGAAGAATTTTGATATGCTTGAAAGTAAAGGCCTAGATTGCCTTGGAGAGATTATTGGTACAAATATGGATGCTAAAGACAGTTGCAATGAGGACTTGGACAAATTAGGTTGTTTCCATGGAGATGTGACCCCATCCAATCAAGGTGGGTCTTACTCATCTCTACTGGAGTCCTCTACAAGAGGATGAAAGGCAGAGAAATTTTTGAAAAGAATTAAGAGAAAAGCAGAGATAGACATTTTGGAGAGAAGCTAAGATTTTTAATCCAGAATTTTCCCCCTAAGAGGGAAACTAAAACAGAAGCCCCAAGACATTTTTGAGAAAATCCACAGAAATCAGAAGCTAAACCTGGGAAAGGACAAACACATGTTGCTATGTGCCTTCCCATGTGACAGGATGCCAGTGGCCTTTCCTCAGAGAAGGTATCTTACTCCTGATACCTTAAATTGGACATTTTCATGGCCTTAGGACTGTAAATTTGAACTAATAAACCATCATTGTAAAAGCTAGCTAACCCATTTCTTTTATATTCTATTCTGGTAGTTTTAGCAAACCAGAAAAGGTGGATAGAGTAGCTATAGAAACATACCCAAAGACAACAAATAAGAAAGGAGGTACAAGAAAGAAAATATATTTTAATGAGGAAAGTAGAAATATTGATGCAGTAAACGATAAATATATTAAATAAACCTAACTTTATATTTTTATATACATATATTTATTAAGTGGAATTAATTGCTTTAAAAATACAAGTATTATGAGTGAATCAAAATATTAAATCCAATATAAGATATTTCTTACACAATTTTTTACTAAGATACAACAATGCAAACCATTAGGATAAAGGAAGGATACAAAGTAACTAATTTTATAGAACACGGTTTTTACTATTTCATTTATCTGAGCCTCACTTACTCTGGGTACTTTCATGGATCTCTACTTCACTTCTTTCAGGGTCCACAAATGTGGCTTTACCACTGAAGATTCTCTGAAAATTATATTTAAAGACAGCAAACTCAACTGTCTACATGTACACCTGCCACTTACATTTTTCTCCGCAGCACTTATCACTATCAACACACATATACTTCATCATTTGTTACTGCCTACTCGCACAGTAAGAATGCCACTCTTGTTAGACTTCCTCACTCTTCCTCACCTTCACAGCTCACCCCCTTCTCAGGGCCTTTGCATGAGTTTGCCCCTGTCAGGGACACTTTACTTTTGAGCATCTCATCCACTATCCTATCTTACACTTTATTTCTTTTTTTAAATAGTACTTTTCACATTCTAACTTGTATATCATTTATTTCTGTATAATTTTCTGTTTCTTCCAGCTAGAGGCAAGAGAACACAGACCTTTTTTTTTTCCCTTTTGCTATACTGCGTAGTCAGTGCCTAGTACATTGCAGGCTTTCAGTAGAACGTTTACTGAATAAATGAATAAAATGCAATAACATGTTTGACTATAAGTCATCTAGTGTGTATTTAATCCAAGTTAAACACATTTCAGATTTTAATAACTGAATAATACAATTGAGAAGGCTAAATTGTGTATCAACATTTGAAAATTACTTTCTCAACCTCTGAATTATCTATATGAATGTATTACAATTAATTCACATATTTCAATAAATTTCCATATTTTAATATACAGGAGCCACATATTCTGACAAAATGCATTTTAATTTAAAATCACTGTTTTCAAAATATAAAAACTAAAATACTTTTCAACTTGGAAATTTTAAAAATATAAACCTAAAACAAAATCTTAAGTTATCTTTTGTCAAACAGGAAATAAAAATTTTATTTTATTTATTTAATGGATAACAATACAAATAATGCATACCACTGAAAATGATGAAACTGAAATAGCATTAATGAATTAGAAAGCCAAGAAATTGAATTTCATTTATCATAGAAAGAGATAGAATCAAAGTACAATTTTTAATATGCCAAAAAAAGAAAGGATAATCTATGAGAGAAAAACGTGAGAGATAAAAACATCAGAAAAAGATATAGTATGCTAGGATATGAAACTATATCAACATTTAAGTCAGAAAATATGGAAAATCTCTGGTCATACTTTGGCTCCTGTCATGATGGAGTAAGTGGCAGAAGAATATCCATGACATAAGAATTAACTCTACACCTGGACAAAATGCACATGGTAATTACTTTCAGGCATTAGACAACAGGCTGCACAGGTCAGTTATTTGTTAGATTCTGGAATCTTAAGAGTGAACATTATGTTTACCCTGTCTTTCCAGACTGCTGAGCAGAGAAGTAAAGAGTGCAAGGAGAATATAAAGGTCTGGTTTGCAGAACTGAACAGACGGAAATTGGCATTTCCACCAGTGGAAGAAGTAGAACATTCAAAACAGGGAACCAAAACAAGGTGCCCCAAATGTCTGTATGGGGATTCCCTGTAGGTCCTAGGATGAAAACTGAGCTGCATGTTTGCTTAGCCAAGAGATGCTGCTATAGGTCTAAGAGTAGAACATAACTGCAGAGTTCATGAAGGGCTGGGAGAAGTTGGAGTTATGGGCCAGTCATTAGGAAGAGTATTTATGATTGACTCAGGTATGAAGTTAAGGCAATAAATAAATAAATAAATAAATAAATAAATAAATAAACTGCCATAATTTAGAAGTAAGGACCATGCACTGAAGTGGGGGTCATACCCTAAGATTAAGGAGAAAACCAAATAAATGTTTTTCAAAGAATAATACAAATCTGAGACATATAAAAGGCCCTCTCACTAATTTATTTCCTGCCAGAAAAACTGAAGAACCTTTGAAGAAGGCAACATAATCCATACCTTCTATAATATCATTCATATAATATAGTATATAATTAAAACTAAACATACAACAAAACAAGAAAATGTGAACCATATTAATAAATACAGAAGCTAACATAAACATCTTTCAAGATTATCCAGTAAGGAAAAGTAAATTATCTGAAATGAAAAGTTATCAGGGACTAAACTGTACATTGGAGGCATGGAGGAATATGTATCAGTTAACTTGAAGCCAGGTAAATGAAATGTTTTTGAACTGAAAAAAGTAAGTAAACAAGAACATAGCCTAACTGATTCATTAAAAAATGAAGAGTTTTGTAAAATGAAATTTTATAAAAAAAAATGGAGAAAAACATTGGTTTACAGATCAAGAAGTTCTGAACATGCAAAGCAGGCTAAATCCAACTCCAACGCACAGAGACATACACCTGGGCACATCCTACTTAAGCTACAGAAAATGAAAGACACAAAGAAACACTTAAAAGCAGCCATGTGGGGCAGGAATAACACATTACATATAAGAGAAAAACTATATCACTATGGCAGACTTCTCATCAGAAGCCATAAGACTGGAAGTGAAAAAAAAAATGCAAAAAATGTTAAAAGACCAAAAGAAAAATAATTCTATATCTAAAAAAATATTCTTAGCAAGCAAGGGTAACATTGAGACACTTAAGATGAATGAAGGCTCAGAAAATTCACTGTCAAAATCCTGCAGTACAAGAAAATACAACAGAAGTTTTTCAGGCTGAATAAAATATCAGAAGAAAAATTTTTGGAAGTCAACAGAAAAAAAAAATCTGCCAAAAGAGAAATGAAGAGCACCAGACAATGGAAAGATTTAACAATTCTGTAAAATACAACTGAATGCATACAACAGAAATAATAATGTTGTATTTTCAGATTTGTAATTTATCTATGTTTAAAATAAATGGTTCAGTGGCAGACGTGATAAGGAGTAAATGGAATTAGAATGTTTTAGGTTTTTACACATTATGTGAAGTGGTACAATACTAATTTTAAGTACGTAAGAGAATTTAATAATGTAAATTTTATCCCTTAAAGTAATCATTAGCAACATAGTAAAAAGAGGTATGTTTTAAAGATCCAATAGAGAATAAAATTAGAAAATATATTTTTATTAACCCAAAAGAAGCCAGGAGGGAAGGATCAAAGGAACAAAAATGAATGGAATAAACTGAAAATATCACATCAATAATTATTTTAAATATAAATGGACTAAACACTTCAGTAAAAGGCAGAGTTACTGAGACATAACTAAAAAGTAAGAACCACTCATGTAATGTTTATAAGACATAGGTGAAAAGAACAGGGATTAAGAAATATATATTTTGTAAATATAAGGATATACAAACTATACTATTAGACAAAGAAGACTTCCATATTCCAGAGATATGATTGGAGAATATATTTTTAAAAAAGTGTCAATTCATCAGAAAGATGTAAAAATCCTTAATTGAACTACAAAACATGTGAATCAAAAATTGACAAGAATAAATGGAGCAATGGGAACCTTAAAACTAATAATCAAATTGACTAATAGTCAGGGAAAAAATGCTAACTTTAAATTTCATCTAGGAAATGGAAATTAGGTCCCCTTTCTATTTCTCACTTGTGATCTTCCATCAAAATTATTTTACTATTACAAATGCTCTGCTGGAATGCAGGCATAAAGTTTATGTAATAAAATTTAAAAAATCATAAAATTAGTTTTGTAAATTGTTCTTTCTTTAATTTTTATTTATATGATTTAAAATCACAATTAATGGCTATGAAAAAATAATTTTAAACTTAGGAAGAAAAACTCACTCTGTGATTTTGCAAGGAGTAAGCACTGCCTTTTAAAGTTGAATTAGAAAATCAACTTTAAACTCCCTTTTGGCTTAAACTCAAGGTTAGCTCCTGTCAAATAAATCAGTGCTGGCATTTTAATCTCCACATAAATATGTTTCAACATTACTAAACTTTTGATGAAACAATTTCATTTCCAAAAGTTCATCTAATACATTTTCTAACTTCTTTATTTATACCCACAAATTCTCTACTGAAATTCTAGAGTATGAACAGTATTTTCTGTAAGTTACTTCTGAATCTATACAAAATCTTATTTCATTACATTAATTAATGCAAAATTTAGAAGAAAAAATTTGAACTGATTATGTTTAGAGTAATGAGTTTTGGCCATTTAATAAATTAAAAATTACTAGTCAGCATTTATTTTTACTTTCTCCTCTCATTTTTTTTAATAAAATAACAGCCAAATATACTACAACTATTACAAAAAGTTACAAAAATATTGTTATAGATGAATACAAAAATACATCTGCAGTGTATATGAGTTATATGACTTTGCCAAACCAGAATAAAGAAACTGCACCATGTTTTCCATGAGATGTTTCAAAAACATACATTCATAAACAGGTGCACCCCCTGGAGGAAAGTCAGTGATAGGGCACCATCCAATGCAAAATGCATGAAATTGTGGGTTTTACAAAAGGCTAATTTAACTTAGGTCAAGGTGTGTTTTAGTTATTTAGTAATAAGATCAGAATAAGTTACTGAAAATTCCACATGAATAAATTATGCATTTACACAAGTATACATATAAACAGACATTATATACATGCAGGAAAATAATTGGAAGAAAATACATGCAAATATTAAGAACAGTTATGATTGATTTTTAGTTTTTCCTTTGAATTTTGTCATATCCTAGATTTTGTGTAATGAACAACATATACTCCCAAGATAGTGCCATACTTTTAAGTATAAAAAAATTTCATTGTGGAAACTGTGCTATTCTATCCCTGGCGGTTAATGATCTGGACTTTCTGTCACAGAGTAATAGAGTATTCCTCTAGCAATCTCTTCTCTGTTACCCAGTCAAAAAATCAGAGCATCACAAGGGAATACCAAAAAATCCTGCTCAAAATGATGTGGCTTCTAAGGGGAAGTCAACTCTGTTACAAACCTAACAATGATGCATTGGTCCTTGAATTTTTATCCTTGGAACCATGCCAAGCAATATTCCTGGAAATGTGCCCTTAGATGACCAAATGTTGCATTATCAGCAATCCTCAGGATAAGAGGTACTGTGGCATTATTAGTGTGAAAGGCAAGGGATGTTCTGTTGACAGGAGCTCTTTGGAATACTTGTGGGACATCATTTCCAGGTGAGCTTCCATTTGACCAGGGCCTGAGCAAAAATTTTCTGTTGATTTATTTTACCTCAGGGTACAACAAAAAGGCATGAAGGAAAAATTAAAACTAATTTATTTCAAAAGGAACAAAAAGGAATTTGGAGCTCCTTATATGATTTACATATTTTATTCATGAAAAAAATTGAGTTTGACAAATTTCTAGACAGATGCTTTTTGGAGAAACTTTTTCACTACCTTTTACTCATGGTAAAGATCATTCTCAAAATTAAAGGGTTTTATTCAGATCAAATAAAATGGGGACATTATTAGAAGAATATGCATTTACCTGTACATATTAAGTAGGCCTTACCGAAATAATGCCAGAATTTGTGGAAATAGGAATATAGAATTGATGGAATCTGAGTCTATAAAAATGTACATATATTAGAAATATAATTTTGGAAGAAATTTGATTTTTAATGGTCAATTTAGGAAAACAAGTTACCTTCCAGAAATTAAAATTTTGTGTAGTGTATAATGTTAACCTACTCAAAGTTCCCTAAGGTGGAAATTTAGATTAGTCATTTGTGTTAAATAATATTGGATACAAAATAAAAGTAAATGCCTCAAACTGTTTTTTTTTAATTATTGTTTATTATATATCTAACATTTTTCTTGGTTTTGCTACAAATAATTATAAATAAGCTTAGAGTGCTATAAGTGTACTCTCTAAACTCCACCTATTTTGGTAGAATCAGAGTCAACATTTAATAGAGCTGACTCTGGAAAAGTTGCTTAAAACTTTTCTGTCCCCTTTCTCATCTAAAAATGTGTATAATAGTAACACCTACTGTATAAAATTTTCAACTGGGTTAAATGTGTTAATGTATAACACTGTCAGGTTCACTCTATTATGGAATATATATGAAATTCTATTATATAATATCCAGATGTTGATTTATACCAAATTTATATTTGGCAGTAACACTAAAATTTTTTTGGTCATACTTTGCAAATTACTGTTTTTTTAATTAATAATTAATTTATAGAAGCAATAAATAAATTTTTTAAATGCCAAATCATTCATGAAACAAAAACCATTCTGAAGAGATTCATGCTAATTATATTTGATTTTCCAACACTTTAAAACAGTTGAATGCTATGGAAAGTAGGAATAACACAAATATTCCTGACTTCATCCTTATGGGATTGACAGACTCTGAAGAGATCCGGTGGGTCCTCTTTATTCTATTTCTCCTGATATACCTGATTACCATGCTGGGGAATGCAGGGATTATACTATTAATTCACCTGGATCTCCAGCTTCACACTCCCATGTATTTATTCCTCAGTCAGCTCTCATTCATTGACCTCAGTTACTCAACAGTCATCACACCTAAAACCTTAGAGAACTTACTGACTTTCAACAAAATTATTTCATTCATGGCCTGTTTCACCCAGATGTCTTTTTTTGTCTTCTTGGGTGCCACTGGGTGTTTCCTTCTCTCTTCAATGGCCTATGACTGCTATGTAGCTATCTGCAACCCTCTTCATTATCCTGTTGTTATGTCCACAAGACTCTGCTGTGCCCTCATCACTGGGTCCTACATGATGTGTTTTACTGAATCATTAGTTAATGCTGTTTACATGAATGGTTTGCATTTCTGCAACTCCAGTGTAATCTATCACTTCTTTTGTGATTTAATCCCAATTTTAGCCCTGTCCTGCACTGACACTCAAGACATGGAAATTATGATATTCATTTTTGGTAGTTTAAATGTTATTGTGTCTTTTATTACAATCTCTGTGTCCTATGGGTCCATTCTGTCTACTATCCTGAAAATTAAGTCCACTTCAGGAAAGTGCAAAGCCTTCTCTACTTGTGCCTCCCACCTCCTGGGTGTTACCATCTTTTATGGTGCTCTGATTTTTACTTATTTAAAACCAAAGAAGTCCTACTCTTTGGGAAGGGATCAAGTGGCCTCTGTGTTTTATACTATGGTGATACCAATGCTGAATCCACTCATTTATAGTATTAGGAACAAAGAAGTGAAAAATGCTCTCAATAGATGCATGCAAAAGAGAGAGGTCTCCAGGCAACTGAAATGACAGTAGCACTGAACTTTCAAGCACATCTTTTCTTTTGTACCTTTGGGTATTTACTTCAATTCTCTCTAAAACACATGAATCCTTTCTTCTGAGCTGTTTTTACTTGGCCAAATATGACCTTGAATATTTCCAGGAATATGTTTCTAGAAATCCATTTTGAAATTGGACCATGATATATGTGTTAAACAGATTATCTAAATATATGTATTTTAAAAATATAATTATTGTTCAAAATAAAATGTAATATTGTCTTTTAAATTATATCAAATAAATCCTCATGCATGTTCCAATTTCAGATAATTTTATTGTAGAAAATATCTACATTTTGCCAGAATATATTTCCGAACAAAGTTAATATATGGAGAAGACATATAGCATAGTGGTTGAGGGTGCATACTTTGGAATCAGACCTTCCAGTTTACACCTAGACATGCTCTCTTTTCTGCTATTTGACCCTTAATAAGTCACTGAGAATCTAAGCCTCAATTTCCCCAAGTATACAAGATAAACACTAATTCCGTTTTCATGGAGTTGTTGTAAAGGTTCTATGAGATGATGAATGCAAAGCACTTGATGTAGTATAAATAAATGGTGCCTGTTAACATTAGAAACTTACATTTATAAACTACTTTCAATGCATAATGGTGTTTGTTATGAAGGACATTCACTGGTGTTTTATAAATTATTTTGGTTAACTTAATAAACACACAAATAGCTAAAAATTTAAAATACAGTTTTTCAAACACTTGGACCTAGTGTTAAAAAATATTGTGGGATAATTATGCTATAGAAAATGTGGTTTATGTTAACAGTGAAGAAAATTTTAAAATATTGAAAAATATTAAAGAAAATAGAAATGTCCTAACAATTAATGACAGTTTCATGCATATTCTTCCAGACTTACCACTATGTATGTGTAAGTGTGTATTTATTACAGATATAAACACATTTTTGTCGTTTTGTATGTAATGTTTTGCAGCTTTTTCCATTTACCAGTATAACTTTTGGGAATTCCTTTGTCATTTAAACCTGTGAGATGACTATGTCCTTGTCTAAATTAGCAAAATAAAGACTCTCTTGCAAAGCTTTAGAACCTGAAATTTTGTACATTTGCCAGATTAAAAACTGGATTCAGTATTATATATTTGGTATCTCTCTGCTAAATATTTGAACAACTTACCTTTCTGTGATGTATGAATGAGTTGCATAAAGAACTTCTGTCCTGATTTCTATAGCTTTTTTTAAGGTTCTTTAAAAATAAATAAATTATTGATACCAGACAAAAGCAGAGGGTTCTCTGCCCAATGTGCGTAACAGTCAATCCATTACACCAGGGTTTCAAAGGGAAAAAAACATTTAATGCTATGCATGAAGTAAGATAGCAGATGGCCTATCAGCCCATAAATCTTTCTCCCCAAGTCTAAGGAATTCAGGGTTTTGATGGATTCAAGCAAGGGAGGATGGAGTTGTTACCATTACAATAGTAAGTATACACAAGGCTGAGACTAGGTTACAATAACCATTATTATATTAACTATAAACAGGGCTGAGAATAGGCTAGAATTACAATAGTAAGTATAAACAGGTCTGAAACCAGGCCACAATAACCATTACATTAGTAAGTATAAACAAGGGTGAGACTAGGTGAGATTTGGTAATTTAAAGTATTAACTTCTGCGTATTTAACAGTATAGAAAGAAAAACATCTATATAATGTTTTGTTTTAGAATACAAAAAAAAAATCATCTTTTACCCTGTATTTTGATTTACTTTAGTCCTAAACAGATCAGCTTCATTTACATCCCTAATAGAAGTCTAATATTTTTCAGCTTCTTTAATGTTTGCTATTTGGGGTAATGTTCTTTTTCACTTCTAGAGCTAGAGAACTCTGAGTCTGAGTCTCAGCTATCACACATATAACCAAAGTTCCAGGGAGCTACCAGATTATATACAAAGAGAAAAATCATCTCAGAATTTAGAAATAACAGTTAGAGCCCAGAATTCTAAGACTGCTCTAAGAGCTTACAATCTAGGCCCTAATTTTCTTAAAAGCATTTCTAAATGAAGCTATTTCTAGAAATAACATTTGACAGTTGACTTATATTGGGCCATCAACCACAAACCATAGCAGAAGTTTTGTTGTGTCTCACCTTTACATATTTAAGTTATATGTTAATTAACAGGTAGAACATAACTTATATAATTGCCTTGCTTGTCTTTTAAAGTCCCTTTTTTCTTGACCACTTGTACTTTTTGAGATCATTAGAGCAAGGTAATGTAATTGACAAGTAAATTTCATTGTTTCTATGATCTCTGTTAGTATTATGGTATAACATGGACAGACAAAACATCATCAAGTCTTTAGGAATTTTATACAGTCACTAAATACATGAATATTATTTCACCCATACAAATTTATTTAACAGAAAGATAGAAAATCCCCTTTACTTGTTGGAATACCTTCCTAACACTTCTTATGTAAATCACCTCACTTTTACAAGGTAAAAGAACAAATCCTTTGCAACAGTTTGAAATAAAGGTTATCCTTTAGGGTTCAATTTTGGGAGGGTAAAATGTCAAAAGTTCTAAGGTTTAAATACCATGCAAAATAGGAAAAGAGGTTACTGTGTATGCTGGCTTGAATGTATTATGTCCCCCAAAATGCCATGCTCTTTAATGCAATCTTGTGGGGGCAGAAATATTAATGTTGATTAGGCTGAAATCCTTTGATTGAGTGTTTCTATGGAGATATGTCTCAATCAACTGTGAGATAAACCTCTGACTGGATAATTTCCATGGAGATATGGACCCCATCCATTCAGGGTGGGTCTTGATTTAATCACTGAAGTCCTATAAAAGAGCTGACAAAAGGAAGGACCTCAGAGAAGCTAAGAGAGACATTTTGGAGATGGCCATTGAAAGCAGACTTTTGTAGCCCAATGTTTGCTCTGGAGAAGCTAAGAGAGGACAAAATGTCCCAAAAGCCACCTTTTGAGGAATGAACAGGAGCTGAGAGAGGAGCTAGAACACAACATAGGATCAGCAGATGCCAGCCATATGCCTTCCTAGCTAACAGAGGTTTTCTGGTCATGATTTGGCCTTCCTTCAGTGAAGGTATACTCATGTTGGTGCCTTAATTTGGACACTTTCATGGCCTTCAGACTGAATTTGTAACCAAATAAACCACCTTTATAAAAGCCAGCCCATTTCTAGTATTTTGCGTAATGGCAGCATTAGCAAACCAGAACACTATGAAATAGTATTTGGTTCCTTATTTAACGAAATGGACAAAAAAAAGTCTTCTAAAATTAAGGATAAAGTCAGCATAAACATCAAGGGTATTATTCTAATATGACACAGAATCTTTGTGTTCTAGACAGAATACTCAGATAGTTAAGAAAAACTTTTTATAACTTTTCATTAAGATGAAACCATTAATCTTCATTATTTTGAGAGAGAAAACTGAACTCACATTTTGTATGAATAGTTTGACAAAAAAGCTCTTACAAAATATTAGAAACAAGCCCATCAAATTTGTGCTCAGCATTCATTATGACAAACAGAATTTATTTTCAGAAACTTCCAAAACTCTTCATGATCACACAGGCTTTGTCCTACGTAGTCTCAAGAACAAAACTACACGCTTTTCTTTAACAAAGCACTTCCTTTATATCTTATGTATCTGCATACCTTAAGTTACCAAAAAGACCTTTGATACTGTCCTTAAGTGTTCTACAAAACATATTTTTAAAATAGTTTGTCAAATAATTTAATTCATTAAACACAAACACATTTTTTCACCATCTTAAAGATCTACTAGGTATAATGTTCCTTTTTCTATTGCAGGTTAAAAAAATCTATTTGTTTTCATAAGATCTTAAAATTATGAACAACCTCAGAGGCATCAAACTCTGGAAAATATACAAAATGTTTAAGTAGTCCCAAGCATAAATCCAGGAAACTTTCCTGTGGCTTTCAAGGATATTTTCTCTTACTTAATGAATTTGGCAATTACTTACTGAAATTTAGCCTCCCTATCACAAGGCTATTTAAAATTTAATAATTTTTGTTTAATGTGGTATTTCATTCACTAAAGCTTCTGGTATGCAATATACCAGAAATTGGTTGGTTTTTATAATGAGAATTTATTAATTTGTAAATTAAAGTTCTTAGGTCATGAAATGCCCAACTCAAGGCATCAACAGGATGATACCTGGACTCTGAAGAAAGGCTGCTGGCATCTGGGACACCTCTGTCATGTGGAAAGGCACATGGTCAGCATCTGCTGGTCCTTCTTTCCTGGGTTTCATTGCTTTCAGATTCTGGCTTCAGTGGCTCTTTTGGCTTCTGTGGCTGTTTCTCTTTCTCTGCTCTGTCATGTTTTATTATCTTTTATCCTCATAAAGGACCCTGGTAAACAATTAAGACCCAACTTGAATTGGGTGGGTTACATCTCAGTTGAAACAACCTAATCAAAGTATCCCACCCACAATAGATCTGTACCCATAGGAATGGATTAAAAGAACATGTTCTTTTCTTGAGCACATAACAGCTTCAAACCAGCACATGTGGTTACTGTTGCAAAGGTATTATTGTGGAAAATGATTTTTAATTGGAGAATTCTCTCAGAACATGTCATATTCCACAATATTTCCTCTGTGCTTACCATTTGTAATGTCCAGAGACAGTAGAAATGTTTCTAAACCAAGCCCACTCTTCTCCATCTTTCTGCACCCAACACCTTGACCCTAGCTGCATAAGCTGGTTAGGCCCTGGGGACAGGGATAGGTGAGACATAAAGAACAGGGCCCTGTTTTTAAAGTTATGAATGAAGGTACTGGGATTTGCCACCATTAAAGTGGCCTTAATATTGAATTATAGTGTTCCAATTATAGAGATATGTCAACTAAAGCTGTGAATGGACAATTAGAAAAAGTGTTTGCCTTTCCCCAGGACTGCCCTCTACTACCTGCAGGGGGGTTTCTTTCCAATGTCCAGGTTTGTTTACACTAATTAGAACAACTAAAGGCTTTGAACCCCAGTGACTACAGGAGATTTTTGGGGGGAGGGAGAGGAGGGACTCCAGTAGTACTCATTTATCTTTAAACAATTCAAATAAAGTGCTTTTAAAAATTTTTGTTTACCAATTTTGTATTATTATCTAGAGGCAAGAAAATACACATTGCACAAACAGACACAAATAAGACATTAGTCACACAGAAATCCAGAATCAGACATGCAAAACTCACTAATTTTAACCCCAATTTTATTCATTTCTGGTGTGCCTGAATGGTATAAATCCTCTTGGGCTTCCATGTTTGTCTACTCCTATAGACATTTGCTGGAATGGTAGAAGTTGGCTCTGCCCTGGTTTTGAAGAACAGCCCTGGCCAAATTGAGTACCCTGGTGGGTATAGGAGGAGGAGGCCATTTCTGTCTCAGGTCTTTTACCTCTGATAAAGAGGGATACAGAGCAGGAGGAGGAGGTAGTGGAATTTCCTCCTTTCCTGACTTATTGGCCCCTGGTTACAGAGTGGAGATGGAGCAGGTGAAGGAGCTAATAAATGTTCTGCTGGGTCTTCCAAATTTGAATCGGGGAGGTTATTTTTCTTTTCTGCACTTATCTTTACAGGTAAAATTTTACATTTTCTCATCAACATTGATTGCAGGGAGAGACAAATAAAGGCTTGAACCATACATCAACCCAACCAATTTCTGCTTTCTCTTGAAGAACCATTCTAACTTTTAAACAGTGTTCTTTTCTAACAAGCCATTCTCAGTCCATTTCTCTCCTAATTCTAAATTGGATTTAGGCCAGACTTGTTACAGAAATGAACTCTTTTTTGTTTTTGTTTTTTCATAGGCTCATAATTAAAAGTTTTACAACTTTTCAAAATACAACTGAAAGGGTTACATTTAGGAGTGCTACCAGAAATAGAATTTCTCATTGTAAAGAATTCCAGTAATCATTAGCAAATCAGTAACACTTCAACAATACAAATGCAATACCAAACAAATTAAGAGTTCAAACTGACCTTTAACTCTTACTTGAACATTTAAGTAACACACCAATTAACAACAGTGCCACTTTGAATATACTATTTTCCTCCAAAAGCCATGTTTCAATCCAATCTTGTGAGATACATGGATTAGGTTGTTTCCATGGAGATGTGACTCACCCAACTGTAGGTAATAACACTTATTGAATTGTTTCCATGGAGATGTGGCTCCACCCATTCAACATGGACCTTGATTAGTTTACTGGAGTCCTTTAAAAGGGGCTGATGGGCCCAGATGCTTGCTGACACTGATGCTTAGACATGCTTGGAGATGCAGAGAGAAGGATATTTGGTTAAGAAATGAAGCCCAGAGATTGTCCCAGGAAATGCTAAGACAGGACCCCCAGGTGCTTAGGGAGAAATGTCCTGGGAGAAAGAACCAGGAATGCACAGGAGATGAGAGAGGAGTTGGAAAACAACCCAGGATCAGTAGATGCCAGCCATGTGCCTCCCCAGCTAACAGAAGTTTCCCAGATTCTATTTGCCATCCTTCAATGAAGGTATCATCTTATTGATGCCTTGTTTGGACACTTTTGTGGCCTTAGAACTTTAAATTTGCAACTTAATAAATCTCCTTTATAAAAGCCAGTCCATTTCTAGTATTTTGCATAATGGCATCAATAGCAAAGCAGAACAGACCTGTTGGAGTTGTGATGACAAATGGCTTAAAATATATAATTCACTTGAATAATGTGCAGTAAATACAATGCTGCATATTAGTGCTTACAGTTGTTATTTACTATTACTTATTCTTTGAATCAACATTCAATCAAAATATATTTTCTGAGTAAACTCTGTGTTCCAATTATTATATTATGACCTGGAGATACAATTGTGAGGACAATCAGATTCATTCCTGTCTTTATTCCATTTACAGGGGCAGTACAGTGATGGAATTAGGTAGTAATCAAATATTCACATCAGTAAATATTAAATAATGACTTGCTACATGATTTAAAAAAGAGGTTCCCTGTGGCCATGTAAATGAATGAATTCATACTTGAGAGAAAGATAATTGCCTGAGATATGAACAGTGAAACATTATTAACTTGAAAGTTGGATACAACATCATTCCATTTTTAATTTTGAGAGGAAATCACGGGAGACTGTTAGTTCTTGTGAGAAAGGGATAAGTTTAGCTTTCACATAGAGACAGCATGGAATAGGGAAAATGGAGGCAGAACCAGCTTAAACAAGCCCTGTGGTAAAGGGAAGAAAGAGAGAATCTGCACCAGCTCCTTATATGGAAAAGTAACCATGGTTACTGGAATGTAAAGAGATATGAGGTAAAATCAGAGGCGGGAACTCCCAGCAGAAAATTTAAACTGAATGAACTCTCTCGGATAGGCTGATCAATTCAAAATCTCAATAATGAGCTAGTTGGCTCTCTGGGATAGACTGTACAGATTAAAATCTCAAAGATGGGCTAGTTAGTTCTCTCGGATAGGCTGTAACCTCTGTAGTACGCAGCCAATGGGGAAACAGGGGAAGGACTTGTGCATTAGGAATAGGAGATTAAAAGATCACCATCCTCTTCTGCTGGCACAGCAGCCTACCACATTTTTTGCTGTGTGCCCTTTCTTGCAAGATTGTAAAAAAATTTTTTTCTCCTCCAGAACTGAGTGAGTGTTTGTTCCCTTACAGGTACCGCTTTATTTCCAACAGTTCTCATGACTTGGATTCTACTTCAAGCATTAAAAAGGAGAATTTGAAGCATTTTAACCTGATGTCATTTTTTTCTCTTTCTTTTTTTTAAATTTAGTTTTACTGAGATACGGTCACACACCATACAATCATCCGTGGTGTTTACAGTGCCATCATATAGTTGTGCATTCATCACCCAATCTATTTTTTTCAAGTAGTTTTTGTTTAGTTCTTGTTTATTTGTTTGCTCATTTAATTAAAGGGACCCTTATCTTGCTAGAACAAGGCAAGGCAATATCACACATTCTATAAGAATTTTAACTGACACTTAAAGAATTTAAATTGGACCTAATGCCTTAATATGCAAAAATCAATGCAAAACATTGTCATTCTTATATAAAGCACATCCATGCTTTTCAGTCTCTGCCTTCTATTTCTAGAAACAAGATTATAAACTCTGGACTAAAACAGCACTCAGCATTCAAAAACACTTAAAGTAGTTAAACAGGGATTGTGTTTGAGGAATTTTTTTCATTTCTCTTTAACAAGTAGGTAAGAAAACTTGAAGCTAGGTGCTGGGATAAACTCCCACCTATCTCCAAGCAGAGATAGAGTGGCTATCTGCCTTGATATTAACATTTCAAAGACATGGCTGCAAGGCCATTAAGAAACACATACATGGGTTGTAATGCTGCCAAGGGAACTATTGAGCTTTTAAAAAGATTTACATACTACTCAAGGGGACACAGAAAGGATTTACAATGACAAGTTTTCTAAGGGAAATGCTCTAAGAAAAGGGTGTAGGGAATTACTTTTTTGTTTGGCAAAAGGGAAAATTCAATTTTATTTTTATTTAGTCTTACAGGAAATCCTTCCAAAAAGTTATGGACAAATATGCAGGACACGTTTAAACTCTACCAGACAGCAGTATAGAACTATTCCTTTCCTTTTTACAAAATATCCCTGTGGTTTTGTTCCTCTCCCTAATTTAATTTACCAGTTTTGTGTGGTATCAATAAAAATATCAACAGAATCTCCTAGACAATGGGAAATAACACAACCATTTCAAAGAACAACAATTAAAAAAAAAAAAAACTGATAACAACCTAGTAAATTATAACTTGCCCTGGGACTTTAGGCATAGATTCATAGCTATTTTATTGTTAACTAGATTCCCTCACATTTTGGCTAAAATGTAAGAGAATAAGAATTCCAAATTTTGTTTAGTGTGCACAATGGGAACTCTCTTACATTGCTGGTGGAAATATGACATGGTTCAAAAACTCTAGGAAACTTTTGGAAAGTTTATGAACTTAAGTGAGTCAGGGATTGATATCTACCCTACTGTTTCACTAGAACATTTTCTAGATGGAGCAATTATTTTCATGTTAATAATAGTAACTAATGTTATTAACATGAATATAATTGTGGTTGTAAGTACTTTATATACATTGACTCACTTAATGCTTATACATCTTAACTCATTTAATCCTCACAACATCCAAGGGAGGTAGGCTTCAACATGGTCCTTATCATCATCATCATCAACATCATCATCATCAGCATCCTCATCATCTCCTTCTTCATCTTCATTGCTATTCTATGAAGCATTTGCAAATGCTATGTTATTATCATCATCATTGTAGAAGGGGCACTTCTGATACCTGGGTTCTTGCTCAGCAGCCAATGAAAGTCATAATGAACTGTCTGATGGCCATGTAGGCTTGAAGAGTTGGTGTGGCTCTCCTGTTGCAGCAGTGAGTGGGCTGTATCCATGGGTTGTGAGTAGCTTAGCTGCTCTTCCATTCATAAATGTGTGGCCTTGTCACAGCTGTAGGTGTATAACTTCTGGACCACATGCACCTGGTTACTCACTGTTGAAATGGAGTACTTATAGTCTGGGTATTTTGCTCTGTGCCTGGTCTGTAGTCTCTGGGTTTCCTCAAAGAATGGCTGTAAGCATTTTCCACTGGATGTATCCCAGTCATTTGCTGATCTCCAAGTTGTGCATTTGGGGATTCTCTAGAGTGATCTTGTGCCTCTGGTCATGAGACCACACCATGAAGGCATTCATGGGTCACTTGACATGGTCTTGGCTGCTCCCTCTACCATGCCAATAATTTGAGGTAGAATTGTCATTCCTGGGTAATGAAGAGCTTTTCCTGAAGGTGAGCAAATTTTGTTGTTGTGCTGCTGGACTGTAGTCACTCTTCAATACTCTAAACATAGCAGAAATGTGGTGCACCCATGAGGGGAAAAAAGTGGGGCAGCAAAGAGAAGGGAGAAGAAAGATTCAAAGATGTGAGTTCAGAAAATTATTTTACCATTCAAAAGCTAGTTCTACTGGAAATACTCTTCTTATGGTAACTCTTTAATCCTCAATGTATTTTTGAACATTTTCCTTATACCAGAAAGAATCAGAGTAAGAATAAAAAATAAAATAACAATGAACACCCAAATCATACCCCTCAGCCCACCCTATTTTTCATTTAGTTTTTGTCCCCATTTATCTACCCATCCATCCATACACTGGATAAAAGGAGTGCAATCCACAAGGTTTTCAAAATCACACTGTCACGCCTTGTTAGCTACACTGTTATACAATTGTCTTCAAGAGTCAAGGCTACTGGGTTGGTATTTGGTAGTCTCAGGTATTTACTTCTAGCTATTCTAATACATTAAAACCTAAAAATGTTATCTATATAGTGCATAAGAATGTCCACCAGAATGACCTCTACTCCATTTGAAATCTCTCAACCACTGAAACTTTATTTCATTTCACATACCCCTTTTGGTCAAGAGGATGTTCTTAATCCCACAACAATGCCAGGTCCAAATTCATCACTGGGAGTCATATCCTGCATTGCCAAGGAGATTTACACCCCTGGGAGTCAGTTCTCATGTAGGGGGGAGGGCAGTGAGATCACCTGCCAAGGCTTAGAGAAAGAAGGCCACATCTGAGCAACAAAGAGGCACTCAGGGGAAGACTGTTAGGCACAATTCTAAGCAGCATTAGCCTCTCCTTTGCAGCAACAAGGTTCATAGGGGCAAGCCCCAAGACAGAGGGTGCAGCATGTCCAGCCATCAGTCCCAAGTGTCTGTGAGAACATAAGCAATAATCCAGGTGAGGAAGCCCCAAACCGCCACATCCTCTCCCAGCAGTTTGGGGTGGGGGGGATATACATTTTTTATTCTCTGCCCAAATTACCTTGTTATGTGTTGCTATTTCACTCTAACCTATACAGACCTACCATATCTCACTTCCTTTTCAAAATTCCATGTAATTGTGGTGTTTGAACAGATTGACTATAAAAATTATATTGTTTAGAAAATATAGATCTTACACAAAATAAGCATTTCTTCCCTTGGTCTCACATAGAAGTTAAAGTTTTAACGCACAGTCAGTTTCGACCTTTACCTTTTGGTCCAATTTGCCCTAGTCTTAAACAGCTCAGCTTGATTCATATTTCTAATTGAAATCTAGGGTCTTTTTCAGCTCTTTTTTTAACAGGTGCTGAATGCATTAATACTGATATTCATAGGTGCTGAGCTCTAGCTCTGAGTTTCAGGTGTCACACAGATAATCAATGTTCCAGAGACCAATCAGGTTATACACCAAGGGATCAACATCTCAGAGTTTGGAGACAGTCATTACAATTCAGGAACAGACTTGATGGCTGTAAGAGCTTACAATCTAGGGACCATTACAATAATCATTTCCCTGATAGTCTGTGCTCTAAAATTCAATTCTGAGTTTACACATTGTAGTTAGTCCATATCAGTGAGGCATTATAGTGTTTGCTTTTGTTTCTCGCTTACTTCACTCAAAATGTTGTCTACAGGATCCATTCACTTCCTTGCATGTCTGATAACTTCACTCCTTCTTGTAGTTGCTCAATATTCCATTGTATGCATACACCACAGCTTGCCATTCTGTTCCTCAGTCAGTGTACCCTCATGCCAACTCCACCCACTGCAAATCATGAATACCACCTCCGTAAACACCAGTGTGCACATGTGCATTCATGTCTCTGCTCTCAGATCCTCCAAGTACATACCCCATAATGAGGTTGCAGGACCCTATGACTCCCACATCCTTAGCTTCTTGTGGACCCACCATAGTGACTTCCAGAAAGGCTACACCATTCTTCCTCCTCAACAAGAGTAAAGAGGTATATCTCTCTCTCCATATTTTCTCCAGCACTTTTATTCTTATTTATATTTTTTCCTACAATTTTATAGAGATATATTCACATAACATGCAATTATCCACAGTGTAAATCAGTTGTTCACAGCATCATCATATAGTTGTACATTTATCACCACAGTCAGCACTTGAACATATTGATTACTAGGAAAAAGTGTGTTTTTTTTTGGTGAATAATAAAAAAGGTAATAATGAAAAGAAAGATAAAGTGTCATACAATACAATATATTAGTAAGGACAGAAAACAACACCACTACCAAGAATCCTATATCCCTCCCTTATATTCCCCTCTCATACACATTTAATTTTGGTATACTGCCTTTGTTACATTTAATGGAAGCATATTACAATGCTACTGTTGACCATAGACTCCCATTTGTTTTGATCATGTTTTTTTCTTCCCAAATGCCATCCCCTTTTCAACTCTCTGCATGGTTGATATTCATTTGTTCTCCCACATGTGAAAACATTTTTATATTTGTACATTTAGTAATAGTCATTGGCAACTCCAGTTTTTTCCAAGTTATACAGTCCCAGACTTCTTTATCTTTACCTCTGGTGTCATATATTCCCTTATCCCACCTCTTTCAGCTTTACACACAGATATCTTTGTTCAGTGTACTTACAATATTGTGCTACCATCACATAGTATTGTGCTGTTTATTTCTGGATCTATACAATCAATCCTGCTGAACATCCTATAGTCCTTCAGCATCAAATGCCTTATTTTTACCCTCTTTCTATCCCTTGGTAGCCTGTGTTATCAGCTTTAACTCTCAAAGTTTGCTCACTAATATTAGTTCATATTAGTGAGTTCATACAGAATTTGTCATTTTTTTCTGGCTAACTTCACTCAATGTAATGTCCTCAAGTTTCACCCATGTTATTATATGCTCCATGTCTTTGTTTTCTGTTACAGCTGCATAATATTCCGTCATGTGTATATACCACAGTTTGTTTAACCACTCATCAGTTGATGGACATTTGGGCTGCTTCTGTCTCTTGGCAATTGTGAATAATGCTGCAATAAATATTGATTTACAATTGTCCATTTGTGGCTTAACTTTCAGTTCCTCTGAGTATATACCTAGCAATGGAATAGCTGGGTCATATGACAGATCTATACTTAGCTTCCTGAGGAAACTCCACACTGTCTTCTGGAGTGGTTGCACCATTCTACATTCCCACCAGCAGTAAGTGCCTCTTTCTCCATGTCCTCTCCAGCACTTGTAATTTTCTGTTTTTTGGATAATGGCCATTGTGATAGGTGTGAGAAGATATCTCATTGTGGTTTTGATTTGTGTTTCCCTAATAACCAGTGATGTTGAGCATTTTTTCATATGTTTTTGAGCCATTTGTATATCCTCTTCAGAAAATTGTCTGTCCGTGTCTTTTGCCTATTTTTAAATTGGGTTGTTGTTTTTCTGTTGTTGAGTTGTAGGATTGCTTTATATGTTTGTATTTTATATATTTGCTTTATATATTGCTTTATATATTTCAGATATTAAAACCTTATCTGACATGTGATTTCCAAATATTGTAGGCTGACTTTTTACTTTTTTAATGAAGTACTTTGATGTACAAAAGTGTTTGATTTTGAGAAGATCCCATTGGTCTATTTGTTTTTGGTTGCTTGTGCTTTGGCTGTAAGGTCTAGGAAACCACCTCCTATCACAAGATCTTTAAGTTTTTGTCCTACATTTTCTTCTAAGTGTCTTATTGTCATGGCACTTCTGTTTAGTTCTTTGATCTACTTGGAGTAAATTTTTATACAAGGTATGAGTTAGGAATCCTCTTTCATTCTTTTGGAAATGGATATCCAGCTCTCCAAACACCATTTGTTGAAGAGGCTGCTCTGTCCTAGTTGCTTTGGCTTGACTGCCTTATCAAAGATCAATTGCCAGTAGATGCAACAGTCTATTTCTGAACACTCAATTCAATTCCATTTGTTGGTATTTCTGTCCTTATGCCAGTACCATGCTGTTTTGAGAACTGTAGCTTTGTAATATGCTTCAAAGTCAGGTAGTGTGAGACCTCCCACTTTGTTCCTCTTTCTCAGATATTTTTGACTCTTCAAGGCATCTTGTCCTTCCAAATAAATTTGGTTGTTGGTTTTTCTATTTGGTTATAATATTACTTCTGAAAGCTAATATTAATTTTTAAACAATAAATTCATTTTTTGATAAAAATTCAATTGTGTCTCCTTTTGTAAGCATAATTGAAAGTTTTAAAGTTAATTCTTTATATACTTACTGCCTTAAGTACTTACTGAGTCTCTCAGGCCTCTATCATTGTGTCTAATTGGTCATTCAAATGTACTACTATTTTAAATAGAAATTAACTTTTGGACAAAATGCCAAAATTACACAAAGGTTTTAATCATGGAGCTGGGCTAGGAACATATACTTTCAGACTCCAAATTGTACTTAATTTATATTTCATTATAGAGAACAAAGTTACATCATTGAACTGATGGCAAGAATTCTGTCAGGGCTTATTTTTTTTTTCTTTTTTCTACTTATATAAAGAAAAATAGGTGAATTTCATCATATTCATTGTTTGTATATTATTTCCTTTAATTCTGCTTTTTATCACATATACATAAAAACTTTTTCCTCAATCTCCCTTCAGATATTATTTATGCAATGCTTTCCCTTCATGACATTTTTCTAAACAGTAGACAAGGTTTATTTTAATTTTTTATGTAGACATATGGCAAATAGGCAGACTGTATTTGTTATAGGAGTTCCACAAAATTGGCAGGGTCACAGATCATTTCTGTATTTCTGCTCCTCCATCTGTAACACCCATCTGCCATTCTCAATGTCCCCATAGGACTGCTGGAGCTTCACCTTATATATCAACATTTTAGACAGAGGTGTGGTATAAGAGTAAGAGGTTAAAAGGATTTCCCAAATGTACTATGCATACAATTACCACTTCTGTCTTATAGAGCTACAAGGTAGGCTAAGAGTTTTGCAGACCAGAATTTTGTTATTGACAAAGAAAAAAATGGATTTTTAGGTCAGGAAATAGCAGTCTCTGATACAAGGTCTCATCACTTGCCATTTAAAAATAATCTGCAAAATCAGTTTTTATCGTCAGTTTAATTTGAAATGTATACATTCATGTTTGTATTTGGAAAGATTTAATTTGACTTTTTTTTATTTCTAATAATGATTTTAACCTCTGGTCAGAGATGGTAGTCAATATGAGTTTTTGGACTTTGTGAACAAATTGCTTCACATCTCTCCCAATTTCTATAACAGCCTGACTCAACTATCTACTAATTAAACCAACAGGGTTTCTTTCCAGTATAAATTTTCTTTTATAGCACATGGAATGAAATCAGAAAGAAAGCTTTCTCACATTCATTGCAGCATGCAGTCTTCTCCCCCAGATGATCTGGGATACATGTTGTGGTGGTTTGAAACTGTTATGTACCCCAGGAGAGGCCATGTAATTTTAATCCAATCTTGTAAGGATGGGCTTATTGTGGGTGGGATCTTCTGATTAGGTTGTTTCCATGGAGATGTGACCCAGCCAATTGTGGGTGACCCCTTTTCTTTGGATTATTTTCATGGAGGTGTGACCCCACCCCTTCAAAGTGGATCTTGATTAATTTACTGGAATCCTTAAGAGAGCTCAGAGAGAGAGAGAAAAAAAATCAGAGCTGACACAGACACAGATGTTTGGGATGTGGCCAGAAAGATGTTTAGAGATGTTAAGCTTAGAGGTGAAGCCCAGAGTTTGCCATGGATAAGTTAAGAGAGGACCCCCAGATGCTTAGAGAGAAATGCCTTGGGAGAAAAACAGGCAAGGACACACAGGAGCTGAGAGAGAGGATCCAAGACAGAAGCCCAGAGACATTTTGGAGAAAGATGCTTGAATCAGTAGCTGAAAGCAATGCAATCCATGGGGAGAGGGCCAGCAGACACCAGAAACATGACTTCCCAGCTGACAGAGGTGTTCCTGATGCCATCAGCCTTGCATCATTGAAGGTATCCTCTGTTGATGCCTTACTTAGTACACTTTTATGGCCTTAGGACTGTAAATTTGTAACCTAATAAATCCCATTTATGAAAGTTAATCCATTTCTTGTGTATTGCATTTTGTCAGCTTTAGCAAACTGAAACACATTAAAGAAATATTACTTAGTATTCCTTGCACTCATAGTGACCTCCATTGATGCAAATTATCTAAAATAACAATGATAATAATGGCTAATGTTTCTCATAATGCTATGTTTGAGGCCCTGTTCCAAAAGCTTTACATGTAATAAAACACTTAATACTTCCAGTAAATTTATGAGTATTTAGCACTATATTGCAAATGATGAAATTAAAGCAAAGATTGATTAACATGATAAATGTTATAAAGGAAATTAATTGGTAAAGCCAATATGATACTGAAAAATACATATGCTATGGATAAATGCTTTCCTGCATTGAAGTAATTATTACCTACTATAATTTGCTAAAGTTTGATGTATTTTCAGTAATGATAGAAGGATTTTTTTATATGGGCTAAATTCACATTGTCCTTCTTCCGTATAAATACCTTGATGCTGAGATTTATGAGGGAAATATACTCCCATGTTCACATTTGTAAGATTTCTTTGAAGATAGTGGATTATCAAACAGAGAAGACACTCTACATTAATCAGTCAGATAATTCATATATAAACTTGTTATTCATGACTAAAATGCTTTCCACATTTCTTAAATTCCAAAGTTTTCTCATCAATATGTACCTTCTTATGTTGCATAAGTTGTGCAAGTAAAGGGCTTCCCCTATGTCTTACATTCATATGGATTCTCACCCGTGTAAATTCTGTGATATTGAGAAAGAAGTGAGCTTTGAGTAAAGGCCTTTCAACCTTCTTTCCATTTTTAGGGCTTCTTACCAGCAAGAATTCTCTGGTGTAGAGTATTTGAAAGCCATGACTAAAGGCATTGCCACATTACTTGCATTCACAGGTTTTCTCTCCAGTGTGAATTCTCTGATGTTGATTAAGTTGTGAACCATGAATAAAGGCCTCACCAAATTCCTTTCATTGATAAGGTTTCTCACCAGTATGAATTCTCTGTTGATGAATAAGTTGTAAGCTTTAAGCAAAGGCTTTCCCACATTCATTACATACATGGGATATGTCATCAGTATGAAGTTTCCAATGTTGAGACAGATGGGAACTCTGAGTAAAGGCCATTATTCATTCTTTATGTTCATAGGGTATCTCAACAGTATGCATCTTCTAATGTTGCATGAGGAGTGAGCCAAAATTAAGGACCTTTATTCATTCCTAACAGTAATAGTGTTTCTCACCAGCAAGCAATCTCTGTGGTGAGTCAGGTGTAAGCCATGAACAAAAGACATCCAACATTCCTTAGATGTGCAGGTTTTTCACCAGTATGAATTCTCTTGTATTGAATATATTCTGAACCACAAGTAAAGGTCTTCTCACATTCTTTATTTACATATGGTTTCTCACCTGTATAAAACTTCTGATATTGAGTAAGGAGTGAGCTATGATTAAAGGCCATTCCACATTCCTTACATTATAGGGTTTCTCACCAGTATTAGAATTCTAGTATTGAGGAAGTTGTGAGCCATGAATAAAGGTCTCTCCTGTCTCCTTAATTTCATAGAGATTCTTATTGGTATGAATTCTCTGATGTTCAGCAAGTTGTGAGCCATGGATAAAATGATTCCCACATTCTTCTTATTTATGTGGTTTTTCACTGATATGAATCCTCTGATATTGCAGAATTAATGAGCTCTTCCCCCAAATAAAGGCTTGTCACATTCCTTACATTCATATGTTTTTTATGAACTTTCTGGTGTTGAGAAAGCTGTGAGCCACAAATAAAATTTTTTGCAGGTTTCTTACATTCATAGAGTTGCTCATCAGTATGCATTCTCTTACATAAAGAATAAGTTGTGAGAGCTGAGTAAAGACTTTTCTACATTCTTTACCTTCATAGAGTTTCTCACCAATATGAAGACTCTGGTGCAAAGTAAGTTGTGAATTCTGATTAAAGACTTCCCACATTCTTAACATTCATAAAGTTTTTCAGCAGTAAGAACTTTTGCATGTTCAATGAGCTGTGAATTGTGAATAAAGGCTTTTCCACATTCTTCACATTTGTATGGTTTTACACCAGTATGAAATCTATGATGCAAAATAAGTTGTGAGCTTTAAGTAAAGGCATTCCCACATTCATTGCATGCAAAGGGTTCTGCCAGTGTGAATACTATAATATTGAGTATGATATGATGCTCCTCTGAAGGCCTTCCCACATATATTGTATTTATAAGGATTCTCAGTAGACTGACAACTTGTATGTTGAGAAAAGTACATGCTGGTTGAAAATGGACATAATTTTATGTTTAATCATCCCTTAAAGTTTTCCTCCTGATTTTATTTCCTTTCTAATGTGCTTTTGACTTCCAAATAGTATGTGTAAATGGACTTTTTAAGATGACCTCTTTCAACTCTCTCTGTAATTTCCCAAAGGGATAATTAATTTTAATAAGTGTACATTTTTGGAAAAAGTCCTTTCATGCAGTTCTTGAAGGCAAGTCTGTCTGAAGACATAAAAATTTGGTGGACAAAGAGCCACAAAATATGAAAATTCAGAGAGATGAATATAGCATTTGGGGTCACATTTCCCCTTAGGGATTACTTCTCATCAAAAGGAACAGTGAAATGTATCACATATTTCTCAAAACCAACACTAGAAGTCAGAAGACAGTGGAATAATGTCTTCACAGTTCTAGCAACATGAAGTTGCTGTTCTTGAACATCCCATTTTCTTATAAATCCCTTTGAGCAGAGTCCAGGAATTCACACTTTTCCTGGAGAAGTCAGTGATGGCATCCAAGAACATAACTGATTCCTGAGCCATTGTTTTTAAAGATGCATGAACTGATTGTCCTCTTCTTGGTTCCTATCGTAGAGAAGCACAGGTCTCAAAAAGAAAGAGCTTGGATTTTGTCTCTAAATGTGCAGCACTCATTCTTTCCTCCTCTGCAGAGAGTGTGGTTCAGGGTCCAGGATCTGATGACCTGACTAGAGGTTGGCTCTGGGTCCACTACCCCCTACAAACTAAGCTAAGCACCTACAAAACATTCGGCCTTCTACATGAGGCCTAATGACACTTTTAAAATAGAAAAGAAAAGCCTTTGGGATTTCTCAACCAAGTCATACATTTAGTTAAATGAAAAACTTATAAACATTTAATAGTCATTCAAATTATTTGGTTAATTAGAATAGGTGGTTTGTGGGTTGTAATTTGTTTTGCCATATATAATTTATTTCCATTACATAGTCATCAAACTAAAATCTTCCCTGAGACCTCATTTGAGCATTTCTCTTTTCTCAGCCTTTATTCATTCTTTTCACTAATTCTTTGAAAATGTTTTTGCCTTATATTAACAATTTTCTAAGTAATCCTCACCTTATCTTTCCCAGAAAAATGTTGGCATAGGGCTCCTTCTCCTTCCTTCATTATTTCTATTCCAAAAATTGATTTTTCTCTTACTGGTGGGAACCATATCAATATAGTGAAAATGGAGCTTGACAAATATTTCAAATTTAAATATTTAACAGAATATTATTTGGATTAGACTGTGTGACTTCAAGACTGATTCAAAATTCCTATGGGGTGAATACATAAAAATAAAAGAAACTGTAATAAATAAATGCACAATGAAATCTATCTGCTGATGAGTGATGTATATGGGATAATAAATAAAACTTTGGAGTTCACTATTTGGGTTGAAGTCATATTCTTTTTGTCATTCCCTGTGGGTGAAGAACTATGGGAGGTAGTACTTTTTATTAGGTTATTTCAATTGAGATTTGAACCTCCCCATTCAAGGTAGGCCTCAGTGTTCTCCCTGGAGTCCTTTTTAAGAAGATTAAGGGCACACACAAGCAAAGTGATAAAATTCAGATGCATGCAGAAAAAGACACAGAAGCTGAGGAAGGAAAGCAAGCACCGAGAAGCCAGAATTGTTGTTCTCTATGGCTACTTTAATTATAACATATTAGAGTTGTTATTTCACAGAATCCCCAGTTAACAATATGTAATGATCTTATGTAATATTTGGATATGACAATACAGGTGAATAATAATCAACACTCATCTTTAATCTTTTCCATGTTGTGTTGATGAAAGGTGAATGTAAAAAGATGAGACAAGAAGGTTGTTTCCTAGCAGATTGACAGGAAATGGAAGAGGAAGAAAAGACTTAAATGGATAATTTGATAGCTGCTTCTTATGGGGTTGTTAAGTTAGGGGAGATAAGTGGTTTCCTTATACCCTATAAGTGCTAATACTTATTCTGTTAGATTTTGTTTATGGTCAACTTGAACATACCTTGCTTTTCAATAGCACCCAAAAGATTACTAAGAGAATCTTCCCTCATGCCTCTTTCCCAGTCATCCCCACCCCCAAGGATAAGCATTTTTTAACTTCTAAGCTAAAGGGAGATTTGCTTGATTTTGAACATTGCACAAATGCAAGGGCACAACATGTATTCTTGTATCTGATTTCCTTTGCTTAACATTTTATGCATGATGTCAATCTATCATATGGTAGGGAGTTGCAGTATATTCATTCTCACTGCTGTACACATGTGTCTCTCAAGTGAAGTGTCTGCTCAATTCTTATGCTTATTTTGTAATGGGGTGTCTGTCTTTTACTTAATGTTTTGTATTGATTTTTATATATTATGAGGGTGCAGTATGGCAGTTCTCATCTCCCACTCCATGGCTTGCTTTTTCACTCTCTTCATGGCATCTGTCATCATTAAGAAAGCAGAAGTTTTTACTTTTATTATTTTCTATTTTAAATATTTTACCATGTTTTTATTGCATACAATACTTTATCACATTAAAAAAATTGTTTTTTACTTTAAAAAAAGGACAAAATATTTGGAAAGTATGCATCTGATAAGAAACTGATATCATGTATATATAATAAAATCTTACAACTCAACGATACTATAAATGGCCCAATTATAAAATGAGCAAATGATATGAAAAGACATTTCTCTGAAGGGGAAATACAAATGGCTAAAAAGCACATGGAAAAATGTTCATCTTTACTAGCTATTAGGGAGATGCAAATCAAGACCACAATGAGATATCATCTCAAACCAATAAGAATGGCTGCAATTAAACAAAAAGGAAACTATAAATGCTGGAGAGGATGTGGAGAAATTGGAACTCTTATTCATTGCTGGTTGGACTGTATAATGGTTCAGCCATGCTGGAAGACAATTTGGCTGTTCCTCAGAAAACTAGACATTGAGTTACCCTATGATACAGCAATTTCACTTCTTGGTATTTGCCAGAGGATATGAAAGCAGTGACACAAACAGATATTTGTATACCAATGTTCATAGTAGCATTGTTCACAATTGCCAAGAGATGGAAACAACCTAAATGTCCTTCATCAGATGTCATTATTTCTTTGACTATGCTTCCTGCCTCTATCTCTCTTTCATCTTCTCAGATTCCCACTATGAAGGTGCCCTACAGTCTCTTAGGCTCTGTTCCTTTTTTCTCCATCTTTATTCTTTTTTTCTTTCAACCTGAATCATTTCAATCACCTTGCCTTCAAATTCACTGATTTTTTTCTTCTTTGCTTCTGGAATCTGTTCTTCTTCTTTGATGATTTCTGAAATTTTATCTTGTTCCTTTGTGTGGGTCATGATTTGTTGTGTCTTTGCCTTGGAAACCTTTGTTGCACACAATATATTCTAATATTTTAGGGTTTTAATTTAGGAATTTAATCCCTGAGATGTTTGTTTCTCAACTATGTATCCAGCTAGTGTTATGAAAAATATGTTATTGAGTTTCAGATTATACAAACAAAGAAAAATAAGAAATACTCTTTCCCTGTATTTGAAAATTGGCTCTGTATTGTCTGCTCTTTACTTCAGAGTTCGTCTCTTTTATTGAGAATATCAGTTTTAGGCAAAAGTGTGTGTTCCCCTCTTTCTTTTCTGAGCCTTTGTCTTGTCCTGGGCATGTGTCCTGGCATCAGAATTGTAAAGCCTCTTCTAACCCTATGGAATAGACTTTTCTTTCTTAAGATTGTCCATTGTATATCTTAAAACCAGCAATCTTCTCCCCTAGGCCACATTGAATTTACTGCTTCCTACACTGTTTAACAAGATGGTTTGGCCTACAGGGCAAGGTCTGGGAGAATGAGACTGAAATGAGGGTCCCGGATAAGCCTCTCAGGCTGCCACTGGATAGATTGCTACTAACCTATATGCACCCCAGTAGGTGGGATGCTTATAAGAGTTTCTGTGCTTTTTTCAAAACAGAATGAAGGAACTGCAGTGAAAGCAGAGGGAAGGGTTGGGTGAGAGGTAAGCTTGTGCACCAAGTATTAAGATGTAGTTTCTTTATTCAGTAAGTACATATTTATAGCAATCCTTTAACTAGTGTCTGGAGTTTTGAGGAACTTGGATTTTGAGGAACTTGACTCAAAACTGTGTTTTAGCTAGTTTTTCAAGGACTCTGTGAACAGATAGAACCCTAGGGTCTTATGCTGTAATCTTGGTTGTCTAGAGGCTATCATAATAACATTAAGAGCACTAAAATATTTAAAGGCATAGTCACTGACTTTTCTAAAAAGTAGGCCCTTACTATGTGATGTTTATTAGATATAAGTAAATAGTAATACGGTGTACAAATATACATCTGTAAATACGAACATTTAAAAACTACAGGGAAAAATTGTGCTATTAGAAAAAGTAGACATTTATATTACAGAGATATGGAGGATAGTTCAATAAAAATAGAGCCATTTTTTTCAGGAAATTATAAAGATACTTAGTGCTTCAAAGACATTTAAAATTGATACAATTAAAAAGAGGAATAGCATTTAAATAATTGCATTGAGTAATTTCCAGGGATAAAGTTCCAATTTTGTTGAAATGTAGGACAAAGTAGTCATCTTTCCATTCTGTTTCCTTCTACTGATTTTTCATGAAAATTATTTTATCATTAAAGATGATATATTGGAATGCCACCAATAAATATTCAACCAAAAATTAGACATAAAATCAGAATTGGTAATTATTTTGTCTTCAGCTTTTAATTATGTTATTTTAAAGTACAATTAATGACTAAAAAAAAATGATTTCAATCCTGAAAGGAAAAACTCCTTCATGGTGATTTTGCAAGAAGTAAGCAGGCTCCATTGAGGTGGCATTGACATAGAATATCTTAAACCCAAAGCTCACAAACTGTGAAATAAATTGATCCTGGCTTTTTCATTTCTTAATAAGCTTTTCTCAGTATCACTGAGAAAATCAGTGAAGAATTGTACTTCCAAAAGTTCATCAAATGTATAATATAATATTTAAAATTTTTTTGCATTCCACCAAATTATCTTCTTAAATTCTGCAATGCAAACATTTTTTCTTGAATTATTTGCTTCTAAATCTACATGAAAATTGATTTCATTCTTATTAATTAATGCAAGGCTCCCAAGAATGCATTTCTCCTGGCTAGGTACAGAGGAAGTGAACTTTTGAACATTAAATTAATTTTAGAATGTTTTCTCTTTCAGAGTTTTACTTTCTTTTCTCACATTAATTTTAATATAATAAAAACCAATGCATTAAAATAATAAACAAGTTGCACAAATATTGTTAGGACTGACTACAACAGTGCATCTACTGTGTAGATGAATTAGGTGACACTGACAAACCAGACTGGAGAAACTCAAAAAAGCCTATTTATCAGCTGGTGGACACTCCTAGAAAGAAGTTAGTGGTGTTGTACCAGACATTGAAAAATACATGAAATTGTGATTTTTACAAAGGTCTAATATAACATAAGTGTATTATAAATATTCAGTAATAAAATAGAGATATTTAAAATACAGTGTGATAAAATTATATACACACAAGTGTTTATAAATAAGTTTTATATGCACAAAGGAAAATAAATGGAAGAAAATACATCTAAAGACTAACATTTATAAATGTGTATCAATTCTTCTTTAAAATTTTTTTATTTTTGTGTAATGAACAATGTTTACTCCTATGATAAAGTCAAACTTTTGAATAAAGAAATGTTTCATTTTGAAAAATGTGCTATTCCATCCCTCATGGTTAATAATCTAGCATTTCAGCAACAGATTAATTAAGTATTTTTCAAGAAATGCCTTTCTTTAACTCAGTCATAAATTAGAGAATCTCAAAGGAATACAAAAAAATGCTGCTCAGCATTACATGGCTATTAAGGGGAAGACAATTGTCTGTAACAAACCTAACACAGATGCATTAGTCCTTAAAATTTTATCTTTGGAATCTTGCCAAGCAATGTTCCTTGGAAACTGGTCCCAGAGTTTACCAAATGTTGCATTATCCTCAATCCTCTATATAAGAGGTGTCTTGGCGAGGGATGCTCTCCTGTGCTTGTGTTCACAGTAGCTCCCTGGTGTACTTGTGAGACATCGTTTCCAGTGAACTTTTTTATTTGTCCAGGAACTGAACTAAATTTTTGGCAGATTTATTTTACCAAAAAAAAACAAAAAAAAAACAAAAAAGCAAAAAAAACAAAAACAATCACAAACCAAAAATGCATGAAAAAAATCAAATAAAATTTACCTCAGTGGAAGCAAATATTATATAATGGAAACTTCAGGCTCCTTAAATGGATTATGTAATCCATTTGTGACACAAACTTGAGGTTGATAAATTTCTAAATAGATAAGCTGTAAGCAGCTTTATACAACTTTGGTGCATGGTAAGTATTAAAGTCAAGTTAAAGTTTTTTTAGTTTATTTAAAAAATGGCTATATTATTTCAGTAGAGTGCTTATTCAAATACATATTATGTAGGCCTTACTTAAGTACTGCCAGGATTTGCAGAAATGGAAATATAGAATTTATGGAATCCGAGTTATCAATGTACATATATTGGAAATATATTTTTGGAGGATAATTGATTAAATCATCTGTTAACATATCTTCTGAATATTAATAGTAATGAGTGATCTATAATATTAATAAACCCAGTAAAGTAATCTAAGTTTAATTTATGATCTGTCATTTGTATTAAATAGTTTTGGTTACAATAGAACAGTAAATCATGCATGAATCTCTCTATAATTGTTTGTTATATATCTAGTACTTTTTTCTGTTTTTCTGAAATTAATTTTAAGTAGGAATATAATGTTATGAGCATGATCTCTGGACTAAAATAATCTTGATTGTGACTCTAGAAAACTTCCTTAGCTTTCTGTGCTGTTTTCCTCAACTTAAAATGTGTACAAAAGTAATACCTATGATATAACATTTTCATGTGGATAAATGTGTTAGTAAAGTGTCAAATTCATTCTAATTATGGAATATATATGAGTCTCTATTATACATTATTCAACTGATGATTTATACCTAATTTATGTTTGTCAGGCAAAGTAAGAATTTGTCCAGTCATATTTGCAAACTATTCTTTATTTTGATTTTCTAGAATCACAAAAACATGTTTCTAAAAAAAATGCTACATCATTGCTATAAGCAAGAACTGTTCTGAATTCATTCAACTAAGTATCATCTTTGATTTTTTCAACAGTTTACAATAGCCAAATGCTATTATGGGAAGTAGAAATAGTACAAATGTAACTGACTTCATCCTTATGGGATTGACAGATTCTGAGGTGAACCAGCAGGTCCTCTTTATGTTATTTTTCCTGATATACCTGATTACCATGCTGGGGAATGCAGGGATGATACTGATAATTCACCTGGATCTCCAGCTTCACACCCCCATGTATTTTTACCTCAGCCACCTGTCATTCCTTGATCTCAGTTATTCAACAGTCATCACACCTAAAACCTTAGAGAACTTACTGACTTCCAATAGACATATTTCATTCATAGGCTGCTTCACCCAGATGTCTTTATTTTTCTTCTTGGCTGCCACTGAATTTTTTTTTCTCTCTTCAATGGCCTATGACCGCTATGCAGCTATATGCAATCCTCTGAACTACCCGGTTATTATGTCCAGGAGACTCTGCCACACCCTCATCATTGGGTCCTATATGATTGGCTTTACTGAATCTTTTGTCAATGTTGTTTACATGAACAATTTGCATTTCTGCAAATCCAATGTAATCTATCACTTTTTCTGTGACATAACCCCAATTTTAGCCCTGTCCTGCACTGACACCCATGACACTGAAATCATGATACTCATTATCGGTAGTTTCAATACAATGGTGTCTCTTATCACAATCTCTGTGTCCTATGGTTCCATTCTGTCCACTATCCTGAAAATTAATTCCACTTCAGGAAAGCATAAAGCCTTCTCTACTTGTGCCTCCCACCTCCTGGGAGTCACCATCTTTTATACCACCACGATTTTTACTTACTTAAAACCAAAGAAGTCCTACTCCTTGGGAAAGGATCAAGTGGCCTCTGTGTTTTATACTATGGTGATCCCCATGCTGAATCCACTCATTTATAGTCTTAGGAACAAAGAAGTGAAAAATGCTCTCATTAGAGTCATGAAGAAGAGAGAGGGCTCCAGGCAATTGAAATGATGGTGATTCTGAACATTCAAGGTTGTCTTTTCTTTCTTTTCTATTGGGTATTTACTTGGTGTCTGTGTAAATACAGTAGCATCCTTTAGTTAGTTTGCATTTCGGTTGAGCCATCCTCTATTAGACCATGCATGATTTGGAACATTTACAAGACTATACTTTTAGAAGTCTACATAGCAAGTGCAGGTTGTGAAATAAGTTTTAAACATGTTATTTAAATATATGTGTTTTTTAGGGCAACTACTGTGTAAAAAATAAAATATGTTATCCTTCAAATTGTATCACAGAAATCCCTATGCACATTCCAATTTCAGAGACTTTTATTTTGGAGAGCACTCCTAGAAGTCATTCCATTTATTCTCTAGAGAAGAAATATAGCAAATTGTAAAGAATGCTGTTATGGATGGAACGATACAGCGTGTAGTTTCTAGACATGTCAGCTTTTAACCTGAAAGTCACTGCAGTTTTGTAAGTCACCAACACTTTAAATCTAGTTTCCTCAACTGTACTAGAAGCATAATTCTAAGTCCGTAGATTTGTTTTAAAGAGTAAATCATCAATGGAATTTGATGGAAAGAATTTAATGCAATACTAATGCAATACTAATCAATTATGACCATGATCATCAGAATACTTACATTCTTGCAAATTTTTAAATACAAAATAGCTTTTCTCATGAAAATGTTCACTGGTGTTTTCTAAATACTTGTGCTTAATCTCATTCATAAACAAGCAAGCATCTAAAAAGGAGAAAGAGCACTTCAATATTTGGTTTTAGAGCCAAGTAAAATATTGTGACAAAATTAAGTTTTTAAAAAATTGTATGTTTGTATGTTGACAATGAAGAAAATTTGGAAAATATTTTCAGTTATTAAAGAAAACAGAAATATCCTAACCATTTTTGATAGTTTTGTTCATGGTCTTCCAGACTAATCATTTGTATGCATATGTATACATTACATATAAATGCATTTTTTTCTTATTTTCTGTTTCTATTTTGCAGCTTTTGATTTTCACTCATTATAACCTTTCTAATCCTTTTGTTGTTTAAACTTATGAGATGCATGTTTTCTTGCTACATGAGTGAAATTAAGAATCTTATCTTGTAATGCTTTAAGATCTGAAGGTATTATGAATTCATCAGGTTAGATATATGCATTCTGTAATATCTCATTTTTCTTTGTCTGCTAACAATTTCAAAACCCTACTATTCTGTGATGTGTCAACAAGCTTTAGTAGTTAGTAGTTCTTTGTTTAACTTTGATGTGATTAAAAAGAAATTTCCTTTCTGCTGAATTCTATAATTTCCTTTTATTCTCTAAAAAGATGTATTTCTTCAGTTAATTTTGGGGTCATTTGTTTTAAAATTTTAATAGAAAAAATTTGGAAAGCTTAAAGTTGATAATGAATCTAAATTTTGAAATATCCCACAAATTTTAGTCATCTTGGTTGCTAAAATTTCCCTTAAAATTCCTCTACTTTAATCTGGAATTGAAGCTTTGATATACTCTGCTATTAAATGAATATTTAAGAAAGATTATTTTTTGCATTTTCCAGTTATTTGATTATTTGTATTTAAACTTTTACAATGGTTATTAGATACAGTTCAGCATTCAAATGATTTGAATTTTTAAATTTTTTGTTTTCTTTGTAGAATTATATTTATTTTCCTAAATGATTTTTCAATGTTTAAAAAAAGGTTAAACCTGCATTCTAAGGAATAAAGTTTTTAACCATTTTTCACCAATTCATCACTCTTCATTAATGTGTTCAAGTAATACAAATGTGCATTTTTCCCTCTAAATCTTGAATTTATATGCAACTTTAAATGAAAATATATGATACCCATATATATTACTGTATTATGATTTCTTTTTGCTCTGAGCTTTATGTTGTCTAGAATCCATATTTGTTGTAATTCTTTTTTTTAATTTGCAATTAGAGATGTCTTTAAGAAATTATTTTTTAAAAATATACTTTTTGACTAATTTCTCATCATGTACATGCTTTGCATCTTTTCTTGTATTTATAAACTCTTTACATTTTCTGGTCTTTTGTATGAACTGGATTGGCATTACTTTTATTTATGTACATTGCTATGATTTAGAAAATATATCCTGTTTGTGTTAGCAATGATGGTCAAAAGATTCTGTGAATTTTTCTTTTTTAATTAGGACTACCCATATTCTTATCATATATTCCAGAAAGCATTTATGATGTTATTTAAAATGTATAATATAAACTTTGGACAATGTGAAAACACTAGACTATTTACATTGTCCCTCTTTCATCCCACTTTTTACCATATTTTATGTAAGATCTGGTCTGAGGTAGTTTTGAGACAAAATCTTTGTTTACAGTGGTATTCCATATGTATTACAAAATTTGGACTCTTTAAATAATGATAAAATAAGAATAAAGTAGAGCATAACAAATTATGAACAATAGTTTTGTTTTCAAATGATTGATTTTATATGTTAATGGTATAAAATAGGTTATATTCATTTAGTACCTATTAAGTGCCATACAATATTCAAAGAACTTTAGATCCACAATTGACATAGTTTATGTTCACAAGATAATTCTGAAATAGGTAACTGCATTAAATAAAATTTAATCTAAACTAATGGAAAGACATCCTTCTACTTGTACAGGCAAACACTTAAGAGTCATTCTGGCATTTTTTATGTCACACACCTCACATCAAGTCCATCAGCACGTCATATTGATTCTCTGGGCAGAATACATTTGGAGTGTGTCTATATCTCAACATCTCTTTTGCTACCACCCTGGTCAAAAGAACCATCATCTCAGTCCTTAAATTATTGAAACCACCTTCTAGATTGCCTCCCTCTTTTATGCTTTATCTTCTTGAGTATCATCTTAATGTAGGGCCGAGAATTCTACAATAAAAAATATAATTCTTTTAAAAAGTAAGTTGGAAAATATCACTTTTCTCCACAATTTTTATAAGACTTCCCATCAAACTAAGAGTCTCCAGATCCAAAATTATTTTGCCTCTCCCCATTACGTCTATGAACTCATCCTTTATCAGTGATCACTTTGGAGTGGCTACACTAACATTCTCATGCTTCCCTATACACATTAATCCTGATGCTACCTGGACTATTTCCTTCTCTTCTTCCTGAACACCTCTTCCTCCAGCTAACTGCATGGATCTTTCCTCATTCTCTTCCTCATATGACCATGCCTTTGCACCCTATTTAAAATCATCCATGTTCCCTCTCGTGTGCTTGCTGCATTTGTTTTCCATAGTATTCATGCCATCTAATATTCTATATATTTTGCTCATGCATTTTGTTTGTTTCCTTTCTGTTTTCCTCCACTATGAAAGCTCTATGAGCACAATATTTTTGCCAATTTTGTTCAATGCTCTATCCCCAGCACCTGTAACAGTGACTCAATAGATGCATTTGAATGTTTGAATTTTACAGATAACTAAGCTAGGGCCCAGAGAGTTTACAGAACGAGGTCATGGTCAGCCAACAGCTTCAAGAACAGGCTCACATTTGCACCCAAACAGTTTGACTTTAGAGTTCACATTCTTCATCACTACTCTATGATATGACAGTTTTTCTACCAAAGTATACTATGCTTATCAGAGTTGAAAAAAATAATTGCTGTATTTTATTTTTAAAAAACTAACAAGAATAACCAGGTACATTGTGAGTTGTATATTGCTGACAGGCATTATATAGAAATGCTGATAGAAGGCAATGCCATTTTGGCAATGCCAGCTAAGTCTTTTAAAACATACCTCTATAGTCTTAGTTTCAGAAAGAACTTTGTAAAGGAAACAAAGATTTAACAGGTGATTTGATTGGGCTAGAGGGAGAACCTGTATTAGATTCAAGCTCTCCTGGGTAAGAAGGCTATTCAGAAACAGAATGGCCCAACGAATGGGGACTGTGTCTTCCCTGGATGTAACAGTGCAGACTTTTGCTGACTAGGGTTTATGGATGGCTCTTTTCCACAGAGCCTTGGAACACAGGTTTCTTCTATATTTTTGCTCAACTATCTCAAGACATTGTCATCTTCTGCATGTATGAAGAGGTTGCACATAGTACTCTGTCCACATTCAAGTCTGAGGGAAATGTGGGCTTTTCACATATGGAAAAGAATCCCACTTTTTTTTTTATGTGGAATGTTTTTAAGAAAAAAATACAATTTCTTGAATTGATACAGGGCTGTTGATGTTACCTATATTTATGGTGTGCTCTTTTAAAGGAATTGCACATTTCATCTAAATTATGAAATTTACCAGCAAAAGGATATTTACAGCATTTTATTATTATCCTTTTAAAATTTGTGTGTAACTTTAGTGCTATCCTTTTTCATTCCTTATATTGGCATTTTTGTCTTCTTTTTCACAGTGATTGCTCTATGGATTATTAGCTTTACAGTGCCAGAGATGCAATTCATCTTTCCAAAACTTTGTGCTATTTTTGTCATAAATTTTATTTTCATATGTGACTCAAGCCCAGCAATGCATCAATATAGTTTTCCTTTAGACAATTATTTTTAAAGCAATTATTTTTTAAAAATCCAATATTTGATGTATTTACCTTCAGTTTTACATTTTTTTGCTAACATTTCTTTGAGCAGACCAAATGATCCTGTTATCATTTTCCTTCCTTCTGCTTGGGACATTTTTGAAGTGCATGTTTGCTAGATGGAAATGTTTTCTGTGTGTGTGTGTGTGTGTGTGTGTGTGTGTGTGTGTGTGTGTGTGTGTATGATAATTTTCCGGACAAAATATTTATTTTGATTTTATACTCGAGAGATATTTCAGTGGATATTGAATTCCATATTAACAGTTATATGCTTTCATTATTTTAAATATGCCTTATTCTGACTTGCATCATTTTTTATGATGTCTACTATAATTCTCATTGTTTTTCTTCTGTATGTGATATGTACTATCCCTTGACTGACTTCTTAAATGTCTACTTACGTTTGTTTTTCAGCAGAGACCAGAGAATCTAGATGGGTTGTGCTTTTGGTTTATTTGCTATTGTATTTAAACTTCCTGGGGTTCTTTAGCATTCTTGAACAAGAGGTTTGATGTCTTTCCTTATTTTCAGAAAAGTTTTGGTCATTATAACCTTGAATACTTCTTGCTGTACATTGTCTCTATTTTTGTGGTAGTACCCAAACCAGATGTATACCATACTGTTTGGTATTTTCCCACAGTTCTTGGACATGTTTTATCCCCTGATTTTATTTTTTTAATGTTTCTTTTTTCTCCTCCTTTGTTACCCCCTATTGACTTACTGTCAAGTTTAATGATCCTTTCTCTCATTTGTATGGACTCTTCTGATGATCCTGTTGACAGAATTTTTGTTTGTTACATTGTGTGGATGCTTTTTAAAAATTCTATTTCTGACATTTCATTGAACACCACATTATAGATTCTATTCCTGTGGTGAAAATTCTCATTTCTCCAAGCATGTTATATATCCTCTCTAACAGATCTTTTAACCTAGTAATTGCCAGTGCTCTTTTGTCAAATACCACTAAGAACCCCTGTGGTTGAACAATTTGGTTGTCTTATTCATTGCACTTAGGAAGAGCACACACTATGTGAAATTGTGCAGCTTCTAAATAAGAAAGTTTTAGAAAGAACCTGTTATAGGATTTAGGCTCTGCTTGGGTAACTAGGGAGAGGGAATAAGGAAGAAAAGTTTTGCTATTTGACTGGATACTGTCTATGATTGAGTTTCTTAATAAATTTGATCTATCATATTACTTAGTAAAGTAATAATAAATCATCATTTAGTAAGAAAGGAAGAGCAGGATATTTGGATTTTCATGGGTTTACTAAAGGTCTCCCAACCTGTCCCCAGTCTTTCTCATGAGCACTTTTTCCTGCAGGGAAAATATTGAGAGTGTATGCAAACCCCCTGAATCTGGGGCTTCTTGATTTTTCCAATTGGTACCCTAGCCCACAGTTGCCTTTACTAATTTCTGTGAAATTTATCTTCTATCTGCTTGCATAGTGGCTACATCTTTCCTCACTAGCTGTCAAATTTGAAACAGTTCATTCCTCCCATGTCCTCTTTGAGGGGTTTGTCCCTTCTTGGTATTCAATTTCTTGGATGTTTGGAACTTCATTTTCCTTGTTGGCTCATGAAAACTTATGATTTTGTAGAAAAATGTTTTCTTACAACTGGTAGGGCTGGTGAAATTTCCTTGAAGGTTTTACTTCCTAAGTAGAAGCAGAAGTTCTACATTTCTTTTTAAATCTTATTCATTGCTATGCTTTCATGCACCTCTTTTTTTATAACTCCACACTTGCTCACAAAATCTTTGGGGTTCTAGTATTGCCCTTTGAAAATGTAATAAAACCTCTGAATCATTGTGGGTTTAAATTGTCTCATCCATTTACTTTTCTATGTTCTCCTTTCCTTACTACTTCTCCTCCCTCTTCTTCCTTCCTTCTCTTTCTCCTTCTCCTCCTCCTCCTCTTCATTTTTATTGTCTTCAATATCAGTCACCTAAACTAAAAAGTGCCAATTCTATGTTTATCAACCAATTGAACATATTGTCAAAACCAGTGGAAAATAATTTTCTTATACTTCTTACATAGTTTCCTTTGTCTCTATCATTCTGCAGTTGACAAAATGAAGATGTTCACTACTTCATATGGCATTTTTGGAGGATTGATAATGTACTTAGCAAAATAGAAAGATAATTTTGTTCTTTCATATTATGTGCAAAACTTCATAACAATAGGGACATTATAGCCAGGAAGTTTAGGTTTCAATCCTTGTGTCACTCTTAAGAGCTATGTAGACTTAAGCATATTCCTTAGAATTTATGTGCATCTGTTCCCTCAACTGTGATTATGGATAATAATAAAACCACCTCATAGAGTTGTTATGTGATAAATGACTTATTACCTGTAATGTATTTATATAATATCAAGTAAACAAAAAGCTTCTTATCAGTCCATCAGCATGTACAAACAAATGTTATGATTACCCATTCTGTGGCTCACCATTCATTCAAAAAATATTTTTTGAATAAACTATATGTTCCCTGTATTAAGTTTTGCCCTGGAGATACAACTGTGTGGGCAAACAGACACAATTCCTGGCTTCATGCAAATTGCAGGGTTAGTGCAGTGACAGAGCTGGATAGTAATCAAAGACACACAAGAAATATCAAATGATGACTTTGACAAATGATAAGAAAGTGAGGTTTCATGAGGCAAGAAAATCAATGAATTCATAGATGAGGAAAGGATAATTGTGCTGTGATATGACCAGTGAAAATTTATTAACTTGAGTTTGAAATATACCATTATTTGTTATTGACCTTTAAGAGAGAAAACAATGGGACACTACTACTTCTTTTTTTGTGCAATTTTATTTATTTATTTTTCAATAAAGTTCAAATGCTTGAGGGGTACAGCATAACATGGATTCAGTGTTGAATGGCCTTAGCAGGAAAGTTGCTTTGGGATTTGGCACAAACCATGCCACTATTTCCATGAGCATAAGTTACCTTTGTTTTTGTTAGGCTTGCTGCCAGGAGTCACTGTGTTGTTTTTTGCTTTGTACACATAAACACTTCTCTTGCCCAAATAGAATTCAGTTTCATCTCAGGCATAAATGCCTTCAATTTTAAGAAGAGCTGTGTACTCCCTCTGATTCCAAAGACCCCACTTATAGCCAGCAAAAATGGCTTTGGACCACAACCTTCCAGACATATTTGCTGTTTTAGAAGTTCTGTTCCCAGCAAGCCTCCACAGGCTTCAAGATGGCAGAGACAACACTATTAGTTCTTACCATTTGGATTCTACTTTCAGGGAAAAAGGAGGAAGATATCCTTGTTCTCAGTACTTACCTCTTCTTTTCCTACAGAAAGATTATTTTTGCTAATTTGAAAGAATAACTAAACTGATAAATCTGGGGACCAGCTTGACTGAACTTTACCTTAACCATTTGAAACCCTTATATGAATGGTAGAAACCTTGAAAAAGATCCTGGAATGCTAAAAGTGTATCAGTGATTTTAAGAGATGGATATTTAAAAATACTTGTGAGGTAGTATTTTTTTCCTTTATTCCACAGAAAAATCTCAAAATATCTTAATCAGGAAAGAAAATTTTAAGATGCTCTGGCTTCATGTAGCTTAATTTCTTTATAAGAGAACATGATTTTCACATTTTAGTCAGTGCTGTGTCTCTGAAAATTGATTTGTTTGTTGTTTTTAGAGGAATTTTGTGTATATTATTTAAACCACTCTCTGATATCAAACATGTGCTTTTTTCAATGGAGATGTATGAGTTCTCTTTGAATAACTGATTAGAATCTGAGGTCCTGAAAATTATTACAGTGAATCACAAACACACTTAAGAATAAACTCTTTGATTACTTTGTCCTGATGGGACTGATCTGGTGGAGTCAAAGGACAAAAATCTCTGCTGAGAAAAGAGTGAATTTCTTTCACAGTTAAGTAAATTTCTACTTTTAAGGTATCTTCAAATAAGTACATATTAGAACAAAAAAAAAGGAAGGCAGATTCAATAAGGCTGAAGTCAATGTGAGTTGAGGTAATGGGAGCTACCTCTTGGGGTTTTCTTCACTTAGTGTAAATTTAGGAATGATGATAGATGCAAGATCATTTCTCATAGACAGAGGATAGAGGCAGCAATAGGAACTGAGAAAGGTTCTAACATCTATAGGAGGCATATAAGTAAACTAGTGTTTGAGATCCTGGAAAATTTTTACATAGTAGTCTGTTGTAAGATATTCTATTTTTTGTTTCTTTTGGTTTTTTTTGGGGGGGGGTAGTTCATACCTACACTTGCATTTTTATATCTGTATTCAAAACTTTAGAATCAACCCAAATAGAAATTCTATACAAATTAACAATTAACTCCATATTCTCTATGCCCAACCTAGTTCCTGGTAATTTATATTCTAGACTCTGACTGTATCAGTTTGCTTATTCTAATTGTTTCATCAGTGAGATCATACAATATTTGTCCTTTTGTGTCTGGCTAATATCATTCAACATGATGTCTTCAAGGTTGATCCATGTTGTTGCACTTTTCAGGACTTCATTCATTTTTACAACTGAATAATATTCCATTGTATGTATATACTATATTTTATTTATCCATCCATTTGTTAATGGACATTGGGTTGTTTCTGTCTTGTGGCAATTGTGAATAATGTAACTATGAACACTGGTGAGCAACTATCTGTTTCAGTCCCTGCTTTCCATTCTGAGTAGTGTGATTGCCAGGTCACATGGTAGTTCAATACTTAGGTTTCTGAGGAACACTCAAACTGTATTCCCCAGCAGCACCACCATTTTACATTCCCAAAACAATGAATGAATGATCCTATTTCTCTGCATCCTCCCCAAACTTATTGTTTTCCATTTTTGTAATAGCAACCATTCTCATAGGTGTGAAATGGTACTTCACTGTAGATTTGGTTGACACTTCCCTGGTGGGAAATTATGTTCAACTCCTTTGTGTGTGTGTGTGTGTGTGTGTGTATGTTTTAACCATTTGTATATCCTCTTTGGAAAAGTACACATTCAAGGTTTTTACCCATTTTTTTAAAAATTGGTTTGTCTCTTTATTTTTGTGTCATATGATTTCATTATATATTCTGGATAGTAAACCTTTAATGGATATATGACTACCAAATATCTTCCCTCATTGAATAGGTTGTCTTTTCACTTTCATAATGACCTTTCAGGTGCATTTCTTAAAAATTTTGATAAGATCCCATTTACCTATTTTTTTTTTCTTTTCTTGCTTGTGCTCTAAGAAACCATTGTATAACACACAGTCCTGAAAATGCTTACTTACCTTTTCTTCTTGGAGTTCAATAGTTCTAGCTCTAATATTTAAGTCTTTGATCCATTTTGAGTTGATTTTTATATAAGTTGTGCAAAGAAATAAGAAAACCGAATATCCTGAAATAACTTCATTACTTCTAGTATGTTCTTTTAATCCATTTCTGTGGTTTTATATCTATTGTGGGTGGGACCTCTTGATTAACTCATTTCTTTTGAGCCCTGCTGTGTTTTAATCCTCTTACTGGAGTACTTTATGAGAGAATAAAGAGAGAAATAGCCCCAGAGAAGATAAGAGAGACAGAAGTTAAAAGACAGAAACATACAGGAGCTCAGAGAGGAAGCCACTGAAACCAGAAGCTGGAAGAAATGAATCCCAGGAGAGAAGGACAGCAGACATCATTATGTGCCTTGCTATTTGAGAGTGGACTCTTCAGAGTCCAGGTATCATCATGTTGATGCTTTCATTTGGACATTTTCATGGCCTCAGAAGTGTAATGAATCTCCATTGTGAAAGCCAACACATTTCTAGTATAGTACATTTTGTAAGCTTTGCCAAACTGAAACTGTATTGAAGGATTTTCTTCCCCAATTTATTGGTCTTTTCCTCCTTTTCAAAAATAATTTGGACATACATGAGTGTTGGTTTCCAAGTTCTTAATTTTATTCCACTGCTCTATGTGTTTGTCCTTCTGCCAAAACCTAGCTGTTTTGTTTACTATATCTTTGCAATAAATTTTCAGATAAGGCAGTGTGAGTATTCCAACTTCATTCTTCTTTTTCATTTCCAACATGGTTTGGTTCTTCAGGGCCCCTTACACTTCCATATAAATTTGATGTTTGGCCTTTCTACTTCTGCAAAGAAGGCTTTTCAAATTTTTATTGGGATTGTGTTGACTCTATAAATCACTTAGGGTATGAATGATATCTTAAAAATATTTAGTCTTCCAATCTGTGAACATATGAATGTCTTTCCATTCACTAAATATCTTCTTTGATTTATTTTAGCAATATTTTATAGATTTTTTGTGTAAAAATCCTTTACGTCATTGGTTAGATTTGTTTTTAGATATTTGAGTCTCTAGTTTCCATTGTGAATGGATTTTTTTTTCTTGATTTCATCGCCTGATTGTTCATTGCTTAAAAATGTTACTTTGTTTTATATGTTGATTTGTACCCCACCACTTTGCTAACTTCATTTATTAAACCTAGGAGGTTTGTTGTGGATTTTTCAGGATTTTTTTTTATATATGAGCATATCATCTGCAAGTAGGGAAAGTTTTATTTTTCCTTTGAAATTTGGATATCTTTTATTTCTTTTTCTTGCCTAATTGCTCTGGCAAGAACTTCCACTACAGTGTTGAATAGCAGTGGTAATAGTGGGTATCCTTGTCTTGTTCCTGATCTTAGAGGAAAAGCTTTCAATCTTTCACCATTAAGTAGGATGTTAGCTGTATTCTTTGCATATATGCACTTTAACATGTTGAGAAAGTTTCCTTTTATTCCTAGTGTTCTAAAAGTTTTTATCAAGAAGCACTGCCAGATTTTGTCAAATGCCTTTTCGGCATCAATTAAGCTGATCAATGTTGTTTTTCCAACTTTAATGAGTTAATGTGCTATATTACATTAATTGACTTTCTTATGTTGAACCAACCTTGCATATGAGTTATAAATCCCACTTGATCTTTGTTCTGGTTTGCTAATGCTGCCAGAACGTAAAACACCAGAGACGGATTGACTTTTATAAAAAGGGGTTTATTTGGTTAAACAGTTACAGTCTTAAGGCCATATAGTGTCCAAGGTAACACATCAGCAATCGGGTACCTTCACTGGAGGATGGCCAATGGTGTCCATAAAACCTCTGTTAGCTGGGAGGGCATGTGGCTGGTGTCTGCTCCAAAGTTCTGGTTTCAAAATGGCTTTCTCCCAGGATTTCCTCTCTAGGCTGCAGTTCCTCAAAAATGTTGCTCTTAGTTGCACTTGGGGTATTTGTCCTCTCTTAGCTTCTCCAGAGCAAGAGTCTGCTTTCAATGGCTGTCTTCAAACTCTCTCTCATCTGCACCTCCTGTGCTTTCTTCAAAGTGTCCCTCTTGGCTGTATCTCCTCTTCAAAACATCACTCATAGCTGCACTGAGTTCCCTCTGCCTGTCAGCTCATTTATATGGCTACACTGATCAAGGCCAACCCTGAATGGGTGGGGCCATGCCTCCATGGAAATTTCTCATCAGAATTATCACCTACAGTTGGGTGTGACACATTTCCATGCAAATCTAATCAGCACCAAAATGTCTGCCCCACAAGACTGCATCAAAGAATATGGCTTTTTCTGGGGGACATAATACATTCAAACTGGCACAATCTTGATGCATAATTCTTTAATATTCTGTTGGATTTGTTTTGCTAGGATTTAATTGAGGATTTTTGCATCTACATCCATAAAAGATGTTACTTGGTAATTTTCTTTTCTTGCGGTATCTTTATCTGGCTTCAGCATGAGTGTGACATTGGTCTCATGGAATGAATTGGGAGTCTTCCCTGCTTTTCAATTTTTGGAAGAGTTTTAGCAGAATTGGAGTTAAGTATTCTTGGAATACTTAGTAGAGTTCCCCTGTAAAGTCCTCTGGGCCTTGGATTTTCTTTGTTGGGAGGTTTTTAATTATGGATACAATCTCTTTACTAGTAATTAGTTTGTAGAGGTCTACTCTTTCTTCTTGAATCAGTGCAGGTACTTTGCATGTATAGAAGAATTTGTCCATTTTAGCTAGGTAATCTAATTTATTGGCATAGAGCTATTCCTAATATCCACTTGTAGTCCTTTTTGTTTCAGTAGGGTCATTAGTAATGCCCTGCTTTTCATTTCTGATTTTCATTATTGGTATCCTCTCTCTTTTTTCTTTGTCATTCTAGCCAAAATTTTGTCAATTTTACTGATGTTTCAAAGGAAACAAGATTTGGTTTTCATGATTTTTTCTAATATTTTTGTTCATTTGTTTTCTATTTCATTCATGTCTGCTCTAATCTCTGTTTTTCTAGTTCGTCCAGTTTTGAGGTTAGATCTAGATTTGAAGTCTTTCTCCCATTTTTAATGTTAGCATTGACAGCTACAAAGTTCCATCTCAGCACCACCTTAGCTATGTCTCTTAAATCTTAATATGCTATATTTTCATTTTCATTCACATGCAAGTATTTCCTGTTTTCACTTCTGATTTCCTCTTTAGCCTATTTGTTGTTTAGGAATGTTTTTTTTTTTTTTAAATTTCCATGTTTGTGAATTTCCCATTTATTCCTATGATATGATTTAAAGCTTCATTTCATTGGTGTAAGTGAATATACATGGTGTTATTTCAATATTATTTTAATTCATTGAAACTTGTTTTGTGGTTTAATGTATATATCCTCATAAATGATTCATGTCCCCTCAAGAAGAATGTGTGCTCTGTTTTCATTGTGTGAAGTGTTCTATACATGTCAGTTAGGTATAGTTGGTTTAGAGTATCATTCAAAACTTGCATTTCCTTAATGATCTTCTGATTAGATGTTCTATCCATTACTGAAAATTGTGTATCATAGTCTCCTACTATTAATGTAGAACCATCAATTTATTCCTTCAAATCAGTCATTAGTTGCTTCATATATGCTGTGGCTCTGCTATTAGCTGCATATGTTTATAATTATTACATCTTCTGTCCCCTCTATCAGTATATAATTACTATCTTTTCCCTTCAGAACTATTTTTGACTTAAAGTCTATTTTACCTGAAATTCATATACCTACCTTAGCTCTCTTTTGGTGCTTCTATGGTATAAATATATATATTTCATCCTTTCACTTTCAACTTACTTGTATCTTTGAATTCAGGGTGAGTCCCTTGCAGACAGTGTATAGTACAGTCATTCTGATTTATCCATTTTGCCCATGTCTTCCTGTTCATGGGAGAGTTCAGTCCATTTACACTGAAATTCATGACTGAAATACAGGACTTCTTCCTGCAATTTTACTTTTTAGCCTTCGTATATCTCATACCTTTTTTGTCTCTCTCTTCCATTAATGTCTATTTTGTATTTGTTTCATTTTTATGTTGTACCAAATTGAGTGTCTTCTCATTTCTGTCTGGATATATTTTTTCATCTGTTTTCCTTATGGTTACCATGGGGTTAAAACTTACCATCCTGAATATATAATAATCATAATTATTTAATACCAAGCTAAATTAGGTTCGTTGCACATAAATTTTCTTATATCCCTATCTGCCAAACATTTTTGTCATCATATAGTTGTGTATTCATCACCACAATTTCAGAACATTTTCATTACTTCCCACCAAGATAAAAGTAAAAATAACATCCAAAACATCCCACATCCATCATACCCCATTATTTTAATTTTTTCCTTATTTTATTGCTCACCTGCCCATACAGTGGTTAAAGGTAGTGTCAGTCACAAGGTTTTCACAATCACATGGTTACATGATAAAAATTATATGGCTATACTGTCATCATTGAGAATCAGGGCTACTACATTATAATTCCACAGTTTCGGATACTTCCTTCTAGCTATTCTAATACAGTAGACACTAAAAAGGGATATCTATATAATATATAAGAATATCCTCAAGAATGACCTTTCAACTCTATTTGAAAGCTCTTAGTCACTGAAACTTTATTGTGTTTCATTTCTTTTCCCCCTTTGGGTCAAGAATGCATTCCCAATCCCATGATACTGTTCAAGGCTAATACCTGGGAGTCATGACTCACATTGCCAGGGAGACTTATATGCCTGGAAGTCATGTCACATTTATAGGGTAGTGTAGTGAGTTAATCTGTAGAGCTGACTTAGAGGTCCAGGCCACATCTGAGTACCATAAGAAGTTTTCTGGGGGTGACTCTTAGGCATATTTATAAGTAGGCTTAGTTTCACCACTGGAGAGATAAATTTCACAAGGCCAAGCTCTCAGGTTGAGAGCTTGACACGCCAATTTGTGAGACCCAGTTGTTTAAGAAAATAGCAAGAATTCCCCAGGTGGGGAAGTTTAATAGTTTGCCATTTTCCCCCAGTCCCTCAAGGGGACCTTGCAAATGCTTTTTATCACGGCCAAAAATATTCTGGGATGTGTTGGGGTATTACATTAACCTGTACAGAATAATAAGAATTAATTCTGTATTCTAGGTTCCATGTAATTAAGATGCTTTAAAAAACTAGGCAGGTTAAATTAGATACTGTGCCACAGAAAATATAAATTTTGTACCAAATAAATCTCTTTTCCTTTGGTCTCACACAGAGGTTTTAGTTATAAAATACAGTCAATATCATCCTTTACTGAGTATTCTAATTCACCTTATTCCAAACCAAGTCCATTTCATTCATATCTCTAATTGTAGTCAGATCTCCTTTTCAACTTCTTTAAGAGTTGTTGATGGATAAATACTGACTTATAGAGCTGCTGAACTCTTTCTCTGAGTCTCAGGTGTCACACAGTTACCCAAATTTCCAGGAAAATACCAGATTATGCACAAAGAGCCCAGCATCTCAGAATTTAGGAATAAGAGTTATAACTCAGGACTAGATGCGGCTGCTGTAAGAACTTCCAGTCAAGGAAGTTTACAATAAGCCTTTTTGAACATTTTATACTCCTTAATCATTGGTTGTCCAATCTCTGCTCATGTTCTATCCCCAGATAACCTTGCTCTGAAATTCAATTCTCAGTGTTTGCGCATTATAATTAGTTTATATTAGTGAGGACTTACAACATTTGTCCCTTAATTTTTGGCTTACTTCACTCAACATAATGTCCTCATGATTCATTCACATAGTTGCTTGTCTTACATTAGTCCTTTATGCAGCCCTTCATATGTATACACCACAGTACGCCCATCTTTTATATGTATACACCACAGTAAGTCCATCCATTCCTCCACTGATGTATCCTTAGGTCACATTCATTTGTTGCAAATCATGAATAGTTCTGCCATAAACATCAGTGTGCAGATCTGTATTTGTGTTCCTGCTTTCAGTTCTTCCAAGTATATACCACATAACAGGGTTGCAGGATCATATGGTGGCACTACACCCAGCCTTCCATGGAAACACCACACTGTCTTCCAGAGGGGCTGCACCATTCTTCCTCTCCACCAGCAGTGAATAGCTATATCTTTCTCTCCACATCTTACCCAGCACTTGCATCTTTCTCGTTATTTTTTAAACAGTTTTATTCACACACCATACAATCCATCCTATATGAACAATCAATGGCTTCCAGTATAATCACATAGTTATGCATTCACCACCACTGTATATATGAGAAAATTTCCATTTGTTTCACAAGAAAAGAAGAGGAAAAAAATAAAGAAATATAAACAATAAAAAGAGGTGACCACATCAAATCAAGAATCCCTTATGACTCCAATATGCCCCCTCTTATTAACATTTAGCTTTGGTATGTTGCCTTTGCTACAATTGAAGAAAAAATATTCCACTGTTACTGTTAATTATAGACCCTAGTTTACTTTGATTATACTTTTTGTATACCATCACATTTTCAACATCTTACAGAGATGAAATTCACTTTTTCTCCTTCCTGTAAAAACTTTCTTGCTTTTGTACATTTAATCACCATCATTGTCGACTCTAGGTTTTGCCAAGCTAAACAATCCCAGCTCTAATACTCTATCTATACGTCTAATGTTATACATGCCCTGAGCCCTACTCTTTCAACTATACTAACATTCAGCTTTGTTCATTACACTTACAGCATTGTGCCACCATCAGATATTGCTGTGTAGACTTCTGTACTTCTTCAGCGTCAAATGCCTAATCCCCACCCTCTTTCTAGCTCCTGTTAATGACTATCCTTAACTTTAGCTCTTCAAATTTGCTCATTATATTTAGTTCATATTAGTGAGACCACACAGTATTTTTCCTTTTGTTTCTGCTTATTTCATTCAACATAATGCATCATAAATTTATCCCTTCTTAAAACTGCATAGTATTCTATCGTATGTATATACCTCAGTTGGTTTATTCACTTTTCCATTGGTGGACATTTGGGCTCTTTCTACTTCTTAGCAATTGTGAATAACGCTGCTACAAAAAATTGGTGTACAAATGTCTGTTGGTGTCTCTGCCTTCAGTTACATTGGGTGTATACCTGGTAATGGAATTGCTAGATCATGTGACAGTTCTATTCTTAGCTTTCTGAGGAGCAGCCAAACTGCCTTCTAGTGATGTTGCACCATTCTACATTCCCACCAATGGAGAGTAAGTGTACCTCTTCCTCCATATCCTCTTCAGCACCTGTAGTTTCCTGGTTTTTTTTTTCTTTTTTATAATGGCCATTCTAGTAGGTATGAGATATCTCATTGTGGTTTTGATTTGCATTTCCCTTATAGCTAGTGAAGTTCAGCACCTTTTCATGTGTTTTTGAGCCCTTTGCAGTTCCTCTTTAGAAAAGTGTCTGTCCATATGTTGTACCCATTTTTAAAAATTCAGTTTTATTGAGATATATATATATATATATATACACACACACATACCATACAATTATCCACATTGTACAATCAGTTGTTCACAGTCCATCATATAGTTGTGCATTGGTCACCACAATCTTTGAACATTGTCTTTATTCCAAAAAAATTAAAATTAGAGTAAAAATAAAAGTAAAAACGGACACCCAAAGCAGTCCATTCCTCCATTCCACCCTAATTTTCATGTAGTTTTTGTTCCCATTTTTTCTACTCAACTGTCCATTTACTGGATAATGGAATGTGAGCCACAAGATTTTCACAACCACACAGTCACACTCTGTAAGCCAAATAGTTATACAATCATTTTCAAGAATCAAGTCTACTGGGTTGCAGTTCAACAGTTTCAGGTATTTCCTTCTAGCTATACTGATACAAAAGACTCAACAGGGATAGCTATATAGAGCATAAGAATGCCCTACAGAGTGATCTCTAAACTCCATTTGAAATATCTCAGCCACCAAAATTTTATTTTGTTTCATTTTGATTCCCATTTTGGTCAAGATTTTCTCAATCCCATGGTGCCAGGTCCAGACTCATCCCTGGGTGTCATGTGCTGTTTTACCAGGGAAATTTACACCCCTGGGAGTCATGTCCCATGTAGGGGGAAGGGCAGTGAGTTTACCTACAAAGTGTTTTGCCCATTTTTTAATTGTGTCCTTTTCTTTTTGCTGTTGACTTGAATGATCTCTTTATATATTCTGGATATTAAAACCTTATCTGACATGTGGTTTCCAAATATTGACTCCCATTGCATAGGCTGCCTTTTTACTTTTCTGACAAAGTCCTTTAATGCACAAAAATGTTCAGTTTTCAGGAGATCCAATTTATCTATTTCTTCTTTCACTGATTTTGCTTTGGGTTTAAGGTCTAAGAAAGCACCTCCTATCACCAGATCTTTAAGTTATTTCCCTACATTTTCTTCTAATAGTTTTCTGGTCTTACCTCTAATGTTTAGGCCTTTGATCCATTTAGAGTTAATGATTGTATAAGGTATGAGATGGGGTCATCTTTCATTCTTTTGGATATGGATATGCAGTTCTCTAAGCACCATTTGTTGAAGAGGCTGCTCTGTCCTAATTGAGTTGAGTTGACCACCTTATCAAGATTGATGATCTGTAGATGAGAGGATCTAATTCTGAACACTCAATTTGATTCCATTGGTCAATATATCTATCTTTACACTAGTAACATGCTGTTTTGACCACTGTAGCTTTGTAATATGCTTAGAGTCAGGTAGTGTGAGATCTCCCACTTCATTTTACTTTCTCAATGTATTTTTAGCTATTCAGGATACCCTGCCTTTTCAAATAAATTTGATTATACATTTTTCTATTTCTGCAAAGTAAGTTGTATTTTAATTGGTATTGTATTGAATCTATCAATATATTTGGTTTGAATTGACATCTTAACTATATTTAGTCTTCAAATCCATGAATATGGTATACCCTTTCATTTATTTAGGTCTTTCTTGATTTCTTTTAGCAATATTTTACACTTTTCTGTGCATAGGTCTTTTATATCCTTGGTTAAGTTTATTCCTAAAAATTTGATTCTTTTGGTTGCCATTGTAAATGGAAGTTTTTTCTTGATTTCTTCCTCACATTGCTCATTACTAGTGTATAGAAATGCTACTGATTTTTGTGTGTTGATCTTGTATCCTGCCACTTTGCTGTATTTGCTTATTAGCTCTGGTAATTTTAATATAGATTTTTGGGGGATTTCTACATATATGATTATGTTGTCTGTAAACAATGAAAGTTTTACTTCTTCCTTTACAATTTGGATGCCTTTTATTTATTTCCCTTGCCTAATTGTTCTAGCTAGAACTTCCAGCGCAATGTTGAATATCAAAGGTGACAGTGTAAATCCTTGTCTTTTTCCTGATCTTAGAGGGAAAGCTTTCTGTCTTTCCCCATTGAATATGATCTTAGCTTTATGTCCCTTTTGCCATGTTAGGAACTTTTCTTCTATTTCTATTATTTGAAGTGTTTTCATCAAGATTGATGCTGAATTTCGTCAAATGCCTTCTCTGCATCAAATTAGATGACCATGTGTTTTTCCTCTTTGATTTATTGATGTGGTGTATTATTCTAATTGATTTTCTTATGGTTAACCACCCTTGCATACCTGGAATAAAACCCACATAGTCATGTTGTATCATTCTTTTAATGTACTGATGAAAATTATTTGCAAGTATTTTGTTGAGCATTTTTGCATCTATATTAATTGAAAAGGTGCTCTGTAATTTTCTTTTCTTGCAATATTTTTTGCCTGGCTATGGTATTAGGGTAGTTTGCTTCATAGAATGAGTTAGGCAGCTTTCCCTCCACTTCAATTTTTTTTGAAGAATTTGAACATGATTGATATTCTTTCTTGAACACTTGGTAGAATTCACATGTGAAATCATCTGGTCCTGGACTTTTCTTTTTTAAATGTTTTGAGTCTAATCTCAATGTAGGGCCCAGATTATTGCTATTAAAAAGTAATAGGTTTTCTCCACAAAACCTTTAAGACTTTCCATCATACTCAGAGTAAAAATCAAAACTTTTAAAAAGAGCCTGCAGATCCAAAATGATTGACCCCTTCCCCTTACTTCTGTGGACTCATCTTTAAACAGTGTGTCTGCCATGCTCAATTTGGAGCAGCCATACTTTCTCTTGCACCCATAAACATATTAGTCCTGATGATGTCTGGACTTTTTCCTTTCTCTTCTTCCTGAAATTACCTTCCCCCAGATAACTGCATGGATCTTTTCTCACTCTCTTCCTCCTAAGACCATGCCTTTCCACCTTATTTAAAATAGCCCCTGCCCCCATCCACCATGCATGCTGCATTTGATTTCTATAGTATTTATCCCTATCTGACATTCAATTTATATCCTTATGTCTTTTATTCCTCTCTGTTTTCCTCTACGTTGAGAGGTGTATGAGTACAAGATTTTCGTCAATCAGGTTCAATGCTATATCCACAGAACCTAGACGTGTGCCTCAGTAGCTGTATTTGAATGGCTGAATTTTACAGAAAATTAAACTGGGGCACAGATTAATTAAAGAATTTGTTCATGGTCAGTCAACAGCTTCAAGGGCAAGCCCATATTTGAAACCAGTTTGACTTCAGAGCTCACATTCTTCATCACAACTCTGTGATATGACTGTTTATCTGTGAAAGCATACTACTCTTATTAGAATTGAAAGAAAAAGAACCCATTATTTTATTATAATTAAAAAAAATCAAATGAGCACCTGGAGGACACAGAAAGGAAGCCACTGCAACCAGAGCTGAAAGCAACAAAACCCAGCAGCAAAAGACCAGCAGATGCCAGCCATGTGCTTTTCCATGTGACAGAAGTCTCCCAGATGCCAGCAGCCTTTCTTCAGAGTCTAGATATCATCCTCTTGATGCCTTAATTTGGACATTTTCATAGCCTTAGAAATGTAATGTTGTAAAAGTGAAGCCTTTTCTGGTGTATTTCATTCTGGCAGCTTTAGCAAACCAAAACATGCACTCTCTCTATATTTTTGTTTTAGAACTCTAACTGTATATGTAATGTACTGTTTGATATTTTCCCATGGTTCTTTGACATCTTTTATCCTCCCACAATATTTTTCTTTAGTTTTTTTCCTGTTTTTTTAATTTCTATTTGCTTAACATCAAGTTCACTGATTCATTCTTCATCTGCATTTACTCTACTGATGACCAAATTGATGGAAATTTTGTTTCTTATGTTGTGTGTGTCCTTTGTAAAAGTTCTACTTCTGACAATTCACTGGACACTACATTATACACTTCATCCCTGTGATAATATTTCTCATTCATTCACGCAAGTTGTCTATCCTCTCCACTGGATCTGTTAACTTAGTATTTGTCAATGCTTTTAGCCAAGGCCATAAATTAGGTTTATGGTTGAGCAGTGTGGTTTTATTAGTGTCTGCATTAAGTAAGAGCACATTGCCATGTGTTTAGCCAGAGCATATGTTCTATTTGGGTAACTAAGGAGAAGATGTAAAGATGTAGAGATTGGCTATTCAATCGGTTACATCAGAAAGCAGGAGAAATTCTATGGTTGGGCATGTCAAAAAGTATGCCTATTTTATTACTTGGTAAAATAATATGAATTTCTCATTAATTAAGAAAGGAGGAGCAAGATGTTTAGTATTTCATGGGTTTTACAGTGACCCTGTCAGAAAGTGTGCCAGCAGTCTCTCAGTCTTTCTCATGAGCACTCAGTAGAGACCTGCAGAGAAGATATTCAAAGTGAATAGAAACCCCTTGAATCTAGGGCTTGCTGCCCACACTTGATATTCTGACTCTGTAAAATTTATCTGTATTATTCCTATCTGCTTGCAGAGTAGCAACATCTCTCTCCTACTGTCTGTCAAATGTGAAATGGTTCATTTGTCCTATCTCCTCCTTAAAGGTTTGGCTCTCCTTGCTATTTGATTTCTTGGATGTTTCCAACCTCATACTTTGGGTGAGCTCATGAAGACTTATGATTTTGTAGATTAATGGCTTTCTAAAATTGTTAGAACTGCTGAAATGTGCTTTGCAGATTTCACATCATAAGTAGAAGAGGAACTTCTATATTTGCTTTAAATTTTATTCACTGTTGAGCTTTCCATGGTGGATAATTCCACACTTGCAAGTGCAATACATATATCTTGGATTCTAGTATTTCAACTTGAAAATGTAATGGAACCTCTGAGTCATTGCAAGTATATTGGTCTCATGCATTTATTTTTACTATTTTTTCCTTTCTCCTCCTCCTGAGCTCTTTCCTCCTCCAGTTTCTTCTTCTTCTAATGTCTTCAATAATGAAAACACAGGCTCAAAAATGGCAAACTCTACCTGCATCATCTAATTCAATGATTTGTCAAAAACAGTGGATACTAATTTTCTAATACTTCTTACATAATTTTCCTTTTCTCTCTCATTTCTTCCAATGATAAAATAAAGACATTTACTACTTCATATGACATTTTTTGCAGCCCTGATAATGCGGTTACTAAAGTAGAAAGATTAGTCTGGCATTTCATTTTATGTACTAAATTGCTTTAAAGCGGAGACTCTATAGCCAGGAAGTTTAGATTCCAATTGTGGTATCACTCTTAAGAGCTATGTGGACTTGAACACAGTGCTTAGAGTTTATATTTCTCTGTTTTCTCAACCAGCAATAGAATAACCACCTCTTAGAGTTATTATATGAAAGACTTCAGACAGAAGAAGATGGCAACATAGAGAGGAATGGAGATAAACTCACCCCATGGGGCAACTAATAGACAACCAGAAACAACTAGTAGATGATCTGGAATAACTGCTGGGGGCCAATTGTGACTTTCCACACATCATACACCAACATGGATTTGGTGGAATGGTTGAGATTTCAGCATACAAACTGGAACACTAGCTAAAGTTTTGTCAATTTTATTGATCTTTCAAAGAGCAAACCTTTGGTTTTATTGATTCTCTCTACTGTTCTTTTTTTCTATTTTATTTATCTCCAGTCTAGCTGTTCTTATTTTCTTCTTCTGCTCACTCTGTTTAGTTTGCTCATCCTAGTTCTTCCAGTTTGATGTTAGTTCTCTGGTTTGAAGACTTTCTTATTTTTTAATGTAAGTATTTAGAGTTATAAATTTGCCTTTCAGCACTGCCTTGTTGCATTTTCTCTTATCATTTATTTATACATTCTTTGTATTTTCTGGTGTTATTTTAAGGACTGTGCTGCCCTTGATTTCATCTATATACAGTCTATAATTTTGAATATGTGCCCTTTTAATTTCTGTTGGCAATGATGTTTTGTCACAATGCTATCTCCCAAGATGTTTTCCTCTTCCTCATGATTGAAGAGGTTTCACATAGCATTCTGTCCAAATTTCAGTCTGAGGGAAAGGTGATACTTTCACATTTGGGAAAAAAATCCCCAATTTCTGCCATTTTTAATATTTGTAAGGAATAATTCAATGTCTTTAGGAGACCTAAGATTATGCAGGTTGCCCATTTCTTCAGATGTGATCATCTTAAGTCATTGTACATGTCATATAAATTATGAAATTTAACAAAAAAGTTGTTTGTAACATTTTCTTACTATCCTTTTAATATTTGTAGGTGACTATACTGATATTCTTACCTTAATCCCTTATATTTGAATTTTTGTCTTCTCTCTTTGTTTGTGATTGTCCTAAGGAGTATCATATGCATGTTTAATTTATCCTAGCGTACCTAAATAATATACCAAATAGCTTATAATGGTAGAACTGTACAATGGTAGAGATTCAATTCTTTTTTCCCTTTATATTATTTTTGCTACAGATTTTACTTTTCTACATGGTTTATACACAACAACCATCAACCTAGTTTTTAATTTAGCAATTATTTTTAAAGCAATTAAAAATTAAAAATCAAATTTTTTAGCAGTTTATTCCATTGGTATAGAAAAAGCACCCAAAAGATCATAATAAGGAAAGTAAATTTTAAGTTGCTGTGGTTTCAAATAGCTCAACTTTTCAAAATAAGACAACATGATCTCCAAATTATAGTTAGTATAGTGTTAGTGCTTCTGAAAATTTGTTTTATATTTTTAATGAAGAATTTGGAGTATAGAGTGAAACCACACTCTGCTAGCAAATGAGATCTCTTTGCATAGCTGCTTAGAAACTGAGGTCCTGAAAATTACTGGATTGGATCACAAATTCAGACTTAATAATTAAATCTTTGATTACCTTGTTTTCCTGGGATTGTTATGGTGGACTCATAGGACAATCATCCCTGTTGAGAAAAGAGTGAATTTTTTTAAGGAAAAGTAGATTTCCACTCCTAATGTCCCTTCAAATAAACATATCAAGGAACAGAAAGTAAACAAAGTAGAATATATTAGGCAGAAGAAGGGTTTGTTGATGTAACAGGAGATTATTTCTTAGGGCTTTGGTCATTGCTTGTAAATGATGACAAATGCATGTCCATTTCTTAAAGACATAGGATAAAGGAAGAATTTGCAAATGAGCAACACATTGGCATCATAGGTACTCCCAAATTTAGGCTCATTTTTGAGGTCTTGGCCCACCTGTACATCATAGCCAGTTGTAAGTTATTATTTGAACTATATTTTGTTTTCCTTGTGCCTTAATTATGCATTTAATAAACAGTACCATATCATCTCAGTATACTTCTGGAAGATTCAGAGTGGATCGAATAAAATTTTGTAGTTGTATAGTGGGAAGGAAATAATGGGATGAATATTTACTGTATTTAGACAAAGAGCACAAAAGGGTTGTCCAGAGGCCTGGACAGAGCTGAGAGTGTAAGGGAACGTGGAGCATATGAGGTAACATTAGTAAGATCCTTCACATGGATTCCAGAAGGGGAATTAGCTTCATAATGAATGCTGAGGATTTGCTTAAAGAATGTGAATTTATATCATGCTGTCAACTCCTGGGGACCTCTCCTGTAATTTTATGAAGTGAAAATCAAATTATACAAACACTAGCATCAAGGTAAGTTCTTCAATTAATATTTTATATGTATCAGTTTAAACATAGCTATAGGCATATATATGACAGAATTTATGTATATGTGTGTATGTGTGTGTGTGTGTGTGTGTGTATATATATATATATATATATATAAAATAATGCCTTGGTGGACAGATTAATGCTTTCTTTGGAGATAGCCTAGGATATATAAGCTCTGCTAACTAAAATCAATACAAGTTCTTCCCTAGTATCTAAACATAGATACATGGATTGATATATAACATTCTTTCAAGTTTTACTTAATGCTATAATTATACTTTATTTATAAAGAATGTCTTTCATTTTTCTTCATCACCTCTTTATTATCATTGTTCCTTAAAGTGTACAGGATGGGATTCAGCATGGGAATCACAATGGTATAAAATATAGACACTATCATATCATTGTCCAAAATGTAGCTGGAACTTGGACTCACATAAATGAAGAGGATTGTCCTATGATAAACTGACAAACAAATTAGGTGAAAGCCACATGTAGAAAAACTTTCTGCCTCCCTTCAGCATCTTCAGAATGGCCAACAGAATCAAACCACAGGAAATCATGACAATTAGTATAAGGGTTATCTCAATAAAGCCCACAAGTAGAAGAGTAGAAGCTGGTTGACATCTAGTTTCATTGGATGCACAGAAGGAAAGACTAGAAGTGGCCACTGCATATAATGTAGCTTTGCCTGCACTGCCCTCACCCAATTTGTGGTCACCAATAGACTACTTTCTGGCCATCAAAAAAGAAGTTGGATGAGAATATTATATATCAAAATAACATATGTAACAGCATACACATGTTCATGAAAACCTACATTATATTAAATTCAAGAGATGTATGACTTTTTAAGGACATATATCAACCTTCTTAGAAGAGGTGCCTGTGTGAGAAGAATCAAAGTGGAATTGGGAATGAAGACTGATGATGATTACAGGATAAGGAATTAAGTAAGAATGAACTCAGCAGGAAAGAAATCAAATAAGATTGACACACATTCAGAATTTTTATTATTTCTGAATCTTCTAGAAGGAGTATAGGGCATGTTAGAGAGATCTACCTTTATCCTCAGGCATAGAAATTGGAGGCAGCCAATGTGGAAAATGCTGAATATTGAAATAATTTGGGGAGATAAAATGTGTATCCAACATATTATGTACTTTATTCAAGGTGTTTGAGAGGGAGTGGTACTAAATAACTCAAAAAAGGAGGTAAATTATGTGCAAAATAATGTTTCTCAGTAGAGAATTCAAAGTTACCCTTGATAATTAACAAAGTCCTGGTGACATCATATCCTGGTCTCAGATGCTTTGGGAATCATAAGAAATTGCATTCAACCTCCTAGGTTTGTGTCTTAAAGAGAGGTGACATTCATAAATACCTTTTATCCCAGTGAGGTTAGCAACCACATGGAGCAATAACACATTTGTCATTTAAGGTGACTAGAGGATTCTAATCATGATTATCAGATTAGCTCCAGTGACAATTCTTGACTCATGGTTTCAACTTAAATTATGGAAATGACAATAGTACCAAGACCAGTACATATGTCAGCACAGCATGACATATGTATTAATATTTTTAATTTATAACTATGTTTCCAGGAGTATTGTAGAATTTTTCTAATTTTTATGATTTTTCAATTGACAAGGTACATCTGAAAAGTGAGATTTGGAAGGAAAAAGGAGTAAGCACTCTTTGAAATCTTCATATGGAATGTGGTTTTAGCAAAGATGGTGATGGTAAGGTCAGGGTTATTGATGTTGTATACGTGCTTATGTTGCCAATATTAATAGTTCCAATGAAAGCTTCCAGTTTTTAGTAATATGATATTAGCATTATAATTGTCTCCTATTAATTGCATCTTCACACTTTCTTTTGTGGCATGGATATCTGTGCTCTCATTTTACCAATCCATGTAAGAGATGAGAATTGTCAGGATTTAGATTCTCCTTGAGCAGTTCCTTTGAAAAGGATTATGATGTTTAATTGGTAGGTGTTTCCAGGAATGATAATGAGGGAATGAGGAATTTGAGAGAAGGAAGGGAGCAAAGCAACTTGCTTTTTGTGCAATAAAGAGCAAGTTACTACTGTAAGTAAGTGAGGCTTGATCACTTGAAATGCTTTAAGGTGCCCTGAGGAAATCTTCCTGGAAGGTCTGAAAAGCTGCAGCTTGGCTACAGCTGTAGGCCACATCAGAGGTGGTCCAATGTGATAGGGAGTGGGGAGGTAGATGTTTCTTCATGGTGATGTTTTGCAATGGTAAATTGATAGCAAAGTCAAATAAAGTATTAAACATTTTGGCTTAGGCTAACATTCATCAGAGCACAATAATAAAATGTCTTGAACCCTACTATTTTTATATTAAATTTGCAGCTGTTTCCATACAGTTAGTAAAGTTCAAGACTTGGAAGTATCTATGTGTATATTTCTAATGAGGGCCAAATTTAGTTTAAAATCCATGCAAATAAGGGTTCAGGAAGGGTCAATCCTTAGATGAATTATGCCAGGTATATATATTCTGGTTTCAGTAGGTATATTCTGTCTCACCTTAAAGATTCCATAGTTCTAAGCTTGGGTATTCCCTTTTTCTTCTCAAAATTATCCAAATGCATTAAAGAAGCATTCATCCTGGTCTGTAATCCATGTTACAAATTTTATATATCACAAGCGAAGAAGGAAAACTGTGTTTGGGGATGGGAAAGGGTAAACCCTTCCCATAACTCTCCACGGCCCCTCTTTTTGGCACAGCTGCAATGCAAACTGTGTATCTCAGTCAATAGGACTTTGTCCATGTATATTAGAATATGGCATAATGGGATATAATTACATTAAAGAAGCACAGCTAAAAAAATCTTCACAGATCATCACAAGCTGCATAATAGTGATTTGACTTTCACCCCCCAGATGATATAACATTCAGAGATGTCCCTGCATTGTGAATTTAATTACTGACATTATGCACTGTATTTTGGCCAATGAGGAGGGAAATGTGTATAAAGGATCATGGATTCATTAGCTGTGCTGAATGTCCTTTTTATTTTTTTAGTTTTAGATTAATATGTATATGTATATCTGCTGATACAAAATTACCAAGAGAATCCCACTCCTGATGTATTTTTAGAGTCATGCAAGATTCCTCCTTCCTTTCTACATTTCTCTCTCATCTGTTTCTTCTCTTCTTCAATGGGAACATGATGATCATAATCTGACCAACCTATTAATCTCAGTTAAGTCCATTTGCAATATGAAATATCTAGAAGAGGCAAACTAATAGAGACAGAAGTTCAATTACAGGTTACCTTTTAAAGTTGATGTAATGCTATATTAATATTGTTCAGGATTTTTGCATCTATATATATGACTTGGTGGACCATAAATATTTTTTATATCTTAAAAATTACAGGGTTGTTCTCACCTCCCAGGATGAGTTGCAGATTAGCCCTCATTTTGTACAGTCTGGAAGAGTTTGTACAAAATATGGGTGATATCTTCCTCAAAAGTTTGAAAGCACTTGCCTTTTTATATTTTTATTAAAGAAGTTGTGGGTTTACAGAACAATTATGCATAAAATATAAGATTCCCATAAACCCACCCCACCATCACTGGAATTGGTATGGAAAATTTGTTACAATTGCTAGTGCTTTTCTGTAATTCTACTATTTTTTATCAGTGGTTACATTTGTTATAACTGATGAAAGATTATTAAAGTAGTACTATTAATTATTATCCATAGTTTAGATAGGGGTATTTTCCCTATATTGCCAACCTATTATTTATTGTTATTTTTTAATGCCTGCCTTTATTTTATTACACATCTACCCATGAGGTCCCAGACTGCCTCAGACCAATCACAAAGAAGCACATGCCTTTGAATCAAACTGAAGGGGAAGTGTTGGAAAGTAAAGGTTGAGACATAGAAAACCTCAAATTATAATTTGTTAATTCAAAATATTTATTGTATATTTGATAGAAGATGAAATAAATATATAAGACCAGCATTCAAAATTGAAAGGCAGCAAAAATATTCTAGTCTTTACAAGGTCACATCTAGTAGGCTTTATCGGGGCAGAATAAATTATTTATCTTGTCCATGTTTATTTTAAACCTAAATTTTGTATTTTAGAACTAGAGGCATGCAAAAGCCACCTTGCTGTTTTACCTCTTACTTTGTTTAACTTACACCATGATACTTCATACAGTGATAACATGTGCTAACTCTTCAGGTATCTGAGATAGACCCCCTGCTTTAGATATTTGTTTCACTTTGTTGGATGAGTATATTTGTGTGGCTTATTAAATAATTTTTGATAGTACATTAAGAAATACATTTTAATAATTTTCATTTTTCTTCAATTATCTTGTAAAATTATAACCAGAAAAGTAAATTCATATTTACAGCGATATTATTGCTTAGTCAAAGCTAATGAGTGTATGCCTGCTGATGTTTCTTTCTCAGACTGAATAAAATATACATGCAGGATTTAACTGATATTCAATGTACCAAAAAACAGGAAGGCAAGTTCAGACAATTTAAAATTTCTTACACACACACACAAATTTAAAAATAATTTTTAATTTACTTTGAATAGCTATGAAGGCATTAATTAATAATTCAAGTATGTGTTAATGTATTTTGGTGAGAACAAAAATAGATATCTGTTACAAAAATTTCCTCATTCTCTTTCTCTTTACCCCACCTTTTCTCTCCCATTCTCCCTCTTGCAGAACTTTACCCTTGCCTCTTTTACAAAAGTCCATGGAAAACATTTAAAAATATTTACTAGAGAGCATCAGGGGCAAAACAGGAATTAGGAAGATAAAATGAAGCCCAGTGAAAGGAAATAAATATGCAGGCAAATGATGAAAACAGCATCAATAAGGAGTTTAGTAAAGGAACCCACTACATAATACATCTTGATTAACATACACCACAGAAATTTCAATAACATTCCAATTCAATACTTCACTAGTGTGTCTGTGCCAACAATTGCTGATGATTATGAGCTTCCATATCCAGGTATTAAACTGCAGTTTTTTCCCAAATTCCAGTTGAGCTTCAAAAAGTAACTTCATCCTTCCAAATCAAAGAGTAAGACTGAACAAAATTATCAGGACATCATGTTCAACTTCATGAACACATTGTCACTGCAGAGTGCTTATTTATGAGATGCATTAAAATAGGTTTATTATATTATTTTTCATTATATGCATATAATTTAAAAATGATTTCTGATTTAGCTTAAATAAAACAAAATTGATTTATAAACACTTTTTTTCCTTACCAAAAATTGAGTTTAGTAGAATTGATTGTATGGATCCAGAAATAGCAAAAAAAAATTGAGTTATGAATTGACTCTATACCAGTAGCTATATTTTCCTCTTCAAGTTATACATATGCCTGTGGTATGACACTCAATATATACTAGATCCACTACAGTATCATATTGCATTGATTGTAATTAACTCTTTTTAAATTAACTATATCAAAAAACATTTTTAAAAAAAGATATACAATAAAAAAAATTTTCAAACAAACCATAACAAGGGAGTAAGAAAAAGACAATTAAGCTAAAATGACTTTACTTCCAACATGTTCCTACTCTACCCCAAGAAAATAATCTAATATAGGAAAATTTCTGTGAACTTGTTCCTACCATACCCATCAGAAATTAGCAAACCATAGTCATTCTTGGGCATTCCCAGAATGTTAAATTTACCCATGATAGCTTATCTGTTCTTATTGGGTTATTGTTCCCCCTTCATTAATTGCTCTCTATCATAGTTCCCCTACATTCTACATTATAAACCATTTATTTTAGGAGTGTGTTGTTTAACCTCCAGGTGTTTGTGAATTTTCTAAGTCTATGATGGTTATTGACTTCTAATGGTATTCCACTGTGGTCAGAAATTAAACTCTATGAATTCCAATATTCTATGCTATTAGGGACCAAAAATCATCTCTGCCACCACATTTTCCTTTTGGACATCTCAGCAAATATAATAGTATATATTGTTTACATTTTCCTGAAATCCTTGACAATATAATTTTCTGGAATATCTTGGTGTCTCTGATTTGTTTGTAGATTAAAATGTTTATTTACAAATGAAGGTATATTTTATATAAATCAGGTCCTACTGGAGAAATTCCCTATATTTTATAAGACTCTGTAAACATGATAGAAAAAATTTATGAGGTTAAGCTCTTTTATCCAATCTTTTCTTCAAATACATAGTTCCATTCACTGGTATTTCAGTTCTTTTAAAAAGGTTGTGTTTATGTGTAACAGATTTCATTTTAAGAAGAGAAAGAGGCTAGAAAGAAAAAAAATACATAGAATTAAAAAAGAAAAACCATGATCAATCTGAAACCAAATAAAATCATTTTCTCAACTCATAAGTCAGATAACTAAGTAGCAGATGACAATGAGAATAATTATACAAACACTGAGTTTGTGCAGAAGGAAAGCTATGTTAGCAGCTACCACATATTATTAACAGGCTACTAGGAGTTAGGAAATTTCTTATCCGTCACCTTATGTAATCTACATGGAAACATGAAAACTTAACAATAATTTAGCTTCCTCCTGCTAGGGCAGAGTCATTCAGGAATCCACACCATGCAGTGAGTCATGGTTTAAGTAGAGAGATTAAGGTTTATTGGAGGAAGAAAGCAGGTGGGAACCATCAGAAAAGAAAAAGGAAAAAAAATGGCTCTGGCCCTCTATCTGAGAGCAGCATTTTTTGAAGGAAAAACCCACATTGGGTGTTGGGGGGGAAGGGTCCTGCTGAGTGTGTTCTGGGCCTCGATTGGGTGAGTGCTTATCAATTTCTGAGCTGACTGGTTACTAGGGTTCGAACACACTACTCTTCTTTGATGTGCACTGTTTTATCTATGTGGACGAAGCAGGCCTTTTGGCTTGTTTGTGGTCATTCATCTTATGGGCATATCGGATCTTGCCTTGTCTGCCCCCGGGGGTCTAGGCGCCACTGTGACTGGGATTTCTAAAACAGCCTTCAACCCTTAGTTTATGGCACACCTGGCATCTATGAGATAAGCAGCAGGGCCCCTGGATCAGACATTCCTTCTATATGTTAGACTCTTTTTTCTGGGGTCTGACAACTCCTATAGATAAGAAAATTGATACCCAAGTGGACATATAACTCAACCGAAGTTAGTTACTAGCAGAGACATGATTCAAGCCAAGCTTTCTCTCCACATCCTAAGCTATTTCCACTCAGCCATATGCTATCCTAGTTGACCTTCCAAAATTCTGGAATTTTATCCTCAAGAAATAACACAAAATATTATCATTAATGATTGAAGATCTTGTTTAAATTCATCAAGATGATATAGATTAGAAAATTAAAACAAATAAAAAACCTAAATAGCCAACAGACCTATTAGCTAACTCAGAAAATGTTTAAATACTGTTTATATTCCTCTATTATAAAAATAAATAAAGATCTCAAATTTTCATGAACCCAAAGGACAGTTGAAAGTTAATAATCTCTCCTTTTACAAATTCACCTATTTTTAAAATGTGTTCCTTTATTTCTAGTGTCCCTGATCTATTATCTTTCATTACAAATATTAAAGCAATTTTCTAATTTACATGTATTGAATTAAATATGTAGACAGCTCTTCCTATTTTCCTTGCCATGTTCTTTGGAAGGCATGTGGTTCAATTTTTAGTACAGATCTATGTGGAACACCCAATCTCTTATTTAAATATTAAACTATATACTCTAATTGGAGTTTCAGGCTAGTAGTTTCTACAATACTGTGTTAGGTGATGAAAACCCTTTACTTTTACCTGTGGAACTGAACTGCTCATTCAGAATATAATGTGTTTAGACTCTGAGGACAGCTTATCAAGCCTTTCTTGAAGTCTTCAGGGGATTCCCCAAAGAAAAAGCACTCTGTTTTGGGACAGAAGAACAAAAAAACTGGTTTTGTTTTTCCCATAGTAAACAAGTGAATGATTCTGGAACAATAGAACTGCATGATAAAAATGATTATATGAGTGCATTTCATCCTCCATTAAAAAAATAAAAAAGAACTCTCAGCGGAAATTATATGGCATAATATTAGAAAGTAAATCTAATCATGCAGTGCATAGTCCTACTTCTCATATCTATTATTTATGAGCTACTAAGTTAATAAATTAAAACCATGAAATCCAGTTTCCTCTGCCTGGGAATATAACCTATTTAGTTCTCTCAAAATTCTCATAGGTATGTATATAATGAAGTAATATGGAGGCGTGACCTGTAACAGAATTTATAAATGTTTATAACATTACTATTCTCTTATTTAAATTGTCAAGTGATATACTTCTAAGCGGTATGAGAGAGAGTTTAAACTAGTTGAGGATTTCATAGAGGAGATAAGATATGAATATTGTAAACTTATGGGTAAGAAGTATTCACAGGAGATTTGGGGCAGTAGACAGCTGAAATAGATTATAAGATAAAACATTAGAATATTTGAGTTCTGATCTCATACGCTTATCTGTAGCCTATTACTTAGCAATGCCAATTAAAAAAAAAAAAACCTCTTGGAACTATTAAGAAAAATACATGGATGTTTGGGCACCTAAACCCCTAAAAAGATGCTGAATATCATTTATCATAGGAAATACAATTGAAAACCACAATGTGATTGCATACACATATTAAACTTGCTAAAATGAAATATATATTAATAACTGATAATATGAATCACTTAAAAGAATGAGGAGCAATTGAATGTTTGAACCATTGCTGACAGGAATGCAAACTGATGCAGTCTGGTTCAAAAACAAACTGACAGTTTCTTATGAAATCAAACAACTTACCCTATGACCCAGAGATCTCACTGTTTACTCAAGAGAAATGAAAATATGTGTTCATATAAAGACCTGTATGCCAATGTGCATATTCTATAATTGGAAACAATTTGCATGTCCATTCCCCAGTGACTGGATAAAATAACTGTACTTCATGTGTACAAAGGATTACAACTAAGCAACATATAGGATCAAACTTCAGATATATTTGACTACAAGATGGATCTCAAATATATTATACTGAGTGAAAGAAGCCAAATTCAGAAGGTTACATGCAATGTTTTTCCACTTATCTCAAATTCTGGACAGAATAAAATTATAACAATGGAGAACACAAGCCAGAATTGAAGGAAAAGAGAAATGATTGACTACAGAGTGGTTGAAGGGAGATTTTAGGGTGATGGAAATGTTCTATAACTTGACTGGCTACACTCATCAAATTGTAGTTACACTTGTCATACATTTTTCAAATTGATATAACCGGAAATTGTCAATTTTTATAAATTTCATACATTTGTATTAAAGTAACCCTAATTCTAAAACTACCTAATACATAATTTAATCTTTGCTACAGTAGAAAAGTTATCATTATGGGAAGACAATGATGAGAAGACAGCATAAGGGAGTCTTCTGTAGTATTAGCAATGTTTTGCCTCCTACTGTTGATCCTGTTTACAGGGTTATTTTCTGTTTCTTTTTTTATTTGAAAAACAAGTTTTATTTGGTAGCTATAATACATCATTCTGTTTCTTCCCCACTCCTCTAAATTTTATGGCTTTTTTTTATGCAATATTATTGAGATATATTCACACACCATATAATCCATCCAAAACATAGAATCAGTGGCTCATAGTATGATAATATGGTTGTGCATTCATCACCACTGTCAACTTTAGAACATAAATAAAATAAATAACATAAATAATAGCATAAATAATGTTTCATATTATTTCATATCATATTGTTTCATATCTTTTCCCCATTTTAGTCAAATAAGTCATTCTCAATCCCATAATTCCAGGGCCAGGATCATCCCTGGGAGTCATGACCCATGTGGTCAGGGATATTTACACCCCTGGGAGTTATGTTCCATGTAGGGGGAAGAGAGGTGTTCTATTTGTAGAGTTGACTGGGAGGGAAAGGCCACATCTGTGCAAAAAAATCGGTTCTCTGGGGGTGAATCTAGTCATAATTATAAGTAGGCTTGGCTTCTCTTTTGCAGGAATAAGTCTCATAAGGGCAAGCCCCAAGATCAAGGGATTAATTTATTAAATTGGGAGTCCCTAATGCTTGTGAGAATATCAGGAATTCCCCAGGTGAGGAAGTTTAATATTTCCACAATTTTCCTGTCCCTCAAGGGGACTTTTCAAATAATTTTTTTTAAGTTTTCTGCCCAAAATACTCGAGGATGTATGAGGTATTACATTAACCTGTACAGAATAAAAAGATATCATTCCCTATTCTAGTCCCATGTAATTAAGCTTTTTTAAATAAACTGACCATACAGGTTAAATTATATAGTGTGCTACAGAGAAGATACATTTTGTACCAAATAAAGACCACTTAAATAATAGTTAAAGCCCAGGAATAGATGTGACTGTTGTAAGAGATTATAATCTACAAACCTTTACAATAAGCCTTATTGAGAATTCTGCACTTCTGCATCATAAATTGCCCAATCGCTGCCCATGTTCTATCCCCTGATAACCTATGCTTTCAAATTCAAATCTCAACATTTGCTCATTATAATTAGTTTATATTAGTGAGGTCTTACAATATTTGTCCTTTTGTTTCTGGCTTAGTTCACTCAACATAATGTTCTCAAGTTTCATTCACCTAGTTTCATGCCTCAAAACTTCATTTATTCTTGCAGTCACTCAATAATCCACTCTATGTATACATGTACCACAGTTCATCCTTCCGTTCACCCATGATGTACCCTTAGGCTCCCTCCATTCATTGCAAATCATGAATAATGATGTCACAAACACCACTGTGCAAATGCTTGTGTCCTTGCTTTCAGTTCTTTAAAGTATAGAACAAATCACAGGGTTGCAGGATCAGATGGCAAACCTATACTTAGCCTCCAGAGGGGTTACATCATTCTACTTCCCTACCAACAGTGAAATCTCTCTCACCACATCTTCTCCAGCAGTTGTACCTTGTTTATTTTTTAAACAGTTTTATTCATACAACATACATTCCATCCTAAGTGAACAATCAATAGCTACCAGTATAATCACAAAGTTTTTCATCACAGCAATCTATATGAGAACATTTCCATTTCTTCTGCAAAGAAGATGAAAAAAATGAAAGATAAAAATAAAAACATATAAAAGGAAAAACACCACCACCAACAGTAAGAATTTCATACCACTCCTTTGTATCTCCCTCTGTTGATATTTATCTTTGGTATATTGCCTTTGTTACAGTTAATGGAGCATATTACAACATTACTGTAAAATATACATCCTAATTTGCATTGATTGCATTTTTCCCATATACAATCCCATTTTCAACACCTTGTAATGTTGACATTCACTCACCATCATTGTCCAGTCTAGGTTTTGCTAAGTTATACAGTTTCAGTTTTCAACCTAAATTTTTCCTTGTGGCGTCATACGTGACCCTAGCCTTCCTGTTTCAAATATACTCATGCTCAGTTTGTTCATAATGCTTACAATATTGTTCTACCCTTACATGGTATTGTGTTATCCATTTCTTGATCTTTACATTCAATCCAGTTGAACATTCTGTACTCCTTCAGCATCAAATGCCCAATCTCTACCCTCTTTCTACTTCCTGATAACCTGTGTTCTTAACTTTAACACTCTGTGTTTGCTCATTATAGTTAGTACATATTAGTGAGACCATACAGTATTTGTCCTTTTGTTTCTGGTTAATTTTACTGAACATAATGTCTTCAAGGTTCATTCAAGTTGTTGCATGTGTCATGACTTTTCTTTATCTTACAGCTGCGTAATATTCCATTGTATGTATACACACTGTTTATCCACTCATCCATTGATGGACTTAGCTTGCTGCGGAATCACCAAACTGCCTTCCAGAGTGGTTGCAACTTTCTACGTTGCTACCAATAGTGAATAAGTGTACCTCTTTCTCCACATCCTCTACAACATTTGTAGTATTCTGTTGTTTTAATAATGGCCATTCTAGTAGATGTGAGATGATATCTCATTGTGGTTTTTATTTGCATTTCCCTAATAGCTAGTGAAGTTCAGTATCTTTTCATAATTTTTGAGCCATTTGTGTCTCTACTAGTGTACAGAAAGAGTACTAATTTTTGCATGTTGATCTTGTATCCCACCACTTTGCTGTACTTATTGGTTTTAGTAGATTTGTAGTAGATGTTTCAGGATTTTCTCCATATAGGATGATGTCATCTGTAAACAGTGAAAGTTTACTTCTTCCTTTCCAATTTGGAAGTCTTATTTCTTTTTCTTGCCTAATTGCTCTAGCTAAAACTTCCAGCACAATGTTGAATAGCAGTTGTAATAGTGGGCATCCTTGTCTTGTTCCTGATCTTAAATGGAAAGCTTTCAGTCTTTCCCAATTGAGTATGGTGGTATTTGTAGGTTTTTTCATATATTCCCTTTATCTTGTTAAGGAAGTTCCCTTCTTTTCCTATCCTTTGAATTGTTTTCATCAAGAAAGGATGTTTAATTTCATCAATGCCTTTTCTGCATTAATCAAGAATATCATGTTGTTATTCCCCTATAGTTCCTTGATCTGGTATATTACATTAATTGATGTTCTTGTGTTGAACCAGCCTCACATATCTGGAAAAAATCCACTTTGTTGTGGTGTATTTACCACAACAGTTCTTTTAATGTTCTGCTGGATTTGACTTGTAAGTATTTTGTTGAGGTGTTTGCATCTACATTCATGAAGAGATTGTTCTGTAATTTTCTTTTCTCATAGACTCTTTGTCTGGCTTTAGTGTTACAGTAATGTTGGCTTCATGGAGTGAGTTAGGCACCCTTGCCTCCCCTTCAATTTTTTTGAAGATTTTGAGCAGGATTGGCAATACTTCTTTCTTGAAAGCTTGGTAAAATTCACATGTGAAGCCATTTCTCTCTCTCAGTGTTTCTTTGATTATATTTTAAACTCACCCTCATTTTTAAGGAGAGTTAAATCCCCCCACTATTCATTCAGATTTGGTCCCCAGTTTTCTACTCATCTGTCCATAAACTGGAAAAAGGGACTGTGAGCCACAAGGTTTTCACATTCACATGGTCACACCATATAAACTGTAAGTTATGTGATGGTCTTCAAGAATAAATGATACTGAATTACAGTTCAACAGTTTCAGGTATTTTTTTTCTATCCTAATACACTAAAAACCAAAAGGGATATTTGCATAATGCATAAGTATAACCTCTAGAATGACCTCTCAACTCGATTTGAAGTCTCTCATCCACTGAAACTTTATTTCTTTTCCTTTTGCCATTTTGGTGCAGAAGACTTACTCAATCCTACAATGCTTGGACCACGATCATTACACTGTGTGAAAATTTACATCCCTTGGAGTCCTGTCCCACTTAGGGGGGAAGGCAGCAAGACCATCTGCCAAATTGACTTAGTGGGAGACCATCCACATCTGAGCAACAATTAGGTTCTCTGGGGGTGAATCTTAGGCACAATTGTAAGTAGGCTTAGCCTCTCTCTTGCAGTAACAAGATTCATAAGAGAAAGCCCCAAGATTGAGGGCTTAGCCTATTGAACTGGTAGTCCCCAATGCCTGTATGAATATCAGGAATTCCCCAGATGGGGAAATTTAACATTTTCATGTTTTCCCAAGTCTCTCAAGGGGGTTTTACAAATACTTTTTATTCTCTGTCTAAATTACTTTGGGATATTTTGGGGCTTCACACTAACCTTTACAAACCAACCAGATCTCACTCCTATTTAAGGTTCCATGAAATTATGGCGTTTGAATAAGCTGACCATACAAATTAAATTATATAATGTGCTACAGGAAATGTAGATTTTGCACCAAATAAAAATGAGTTCCTTTGGTTTTACAAAGAGGTTGAAGTTTTAAAACATAGTGAAGATCATCCTTTACCCTTTAGTATGATTTACCTTCATCCTTATCAATTCCATTTCATTCAAACCCTAATTGAAGTCTGATCTCTTTAAGCTTATTAACATTTGCTGTATGGGGTAATGCTGCCTTTCATAGCAGCTGAACTCTGGCTCTGAGTCTTAGGTGCCAACAGATAGCTGAAATTCAAAGGACTGACAAAGTTACAGACAAAAAGCTTAGCATCTCAGAATTTATAAATGACCATTACAACCCCTGGATAGATGTGACTGTTGTAAGAGTTTACAATCTAGGAAACTTTACAATATGACTTCCAATAATAACCTGTGCTCTCAGATTCAATTCTCAGAGTTTGCTCATTATAGTTAGTCCATATTAGACAGGTATCATAATGTTTCTCTTTTCATTTCTGGCTTATTTCATTCAACGTACTATCCTCAGGGCCCACTCAAGTAACCATATACCTTACAATTTCATTCCTTCTTGCTGCAACTCAATAATCCATTGTATGTATACACCACAGTTCACCATTCTGTTTATCAGTTGATGTGCTCATAGGCCACTCCCATCCATTGAAATCATGAATAGTGCTGCCATAAACACTAGTGCACATATGTCTATTCATGTCCCTGATCTCAGTTCTTCCAACTATATACCTAATAACAGGGTTGCAGGATCATATGGCAGCCCAATACTTAGCTTCCTTGGAATCACCTTGCACTCCAGATGGGCTGCACCATTGTACTTTCCCACCAACAGTGAATAGTTACATCCCATTCTCTGCATTTTTCAGCACTTGTATCCCTCTGTTTATTTTCAAGCAGTTTTATTCACATACCATACAATCCATCCTAAGTAAGCAATCAATAAAACCTGGTATAATCACATAGTTATGCCTTCCCCACCACAATCTATATGAGGAAATTTCCATTTCTTCTGCAAAGAGGAAAAGGAGAAAAAATGAAGAGTAAGAAAAGGTAGATGTATAAAATAAGATAAAATAAAATAATACAAAAATAATATATAATGTAAAGGTCAGAGAAAAATAAGGGCAACATCAAGGATTGCATACCACTCCTTTATATCCCCCTTTTATAGATATTTAGTTTTGGTATATTGCCTTTGTTACAATTAGTGGAAGCATAATACAATGTCACTGTTAACTAAACATTCTAGTTTGCATTGATTTTATTTTTCCCTAATTCTATCCAATTTTCAATACCTTGCATTGTTGACATTCATTTGTTCTCCCTCATGTAAAAACATTCTCATATTTGTACATTTAATCAACATCATTGACCACTCTAGGTTTCACTATGATATACAGTCTCAGTCTTTATCTTCTTTCTGGTGTCATGCTTGCCCCTTTCAACTGTACACACAATCATCTTTGTTAAGACTACTTACAATATTGTGCAACTATTGCACAGTACTGTGCTTTCCATTTCTGGATCTATACAATCAATCCTGTTGAAAATTCTGTATTCTTTCAGCATTAAATGTCCAATCTTTATCCTCTTCCTATCTCCTGATAACCTGTGTTCTCAAATTTAAACAAGGCTCATTAATGTTAGTTCATATTAGTGAGACCATACAGCATTTTTGTCCTTTTGTCTCTGCCTAATTTCTCTCAATGTAATTTCTACCGTCTACTGTTTTTTCTTTTGGATTTTAGATGCCATATCTTATTTTTATTTTTTTCTCTATCTTTTTACCCTTATTGATAATCTTCATTTCTACAGTCTTCTCCAAACCTTTCTCCTGCCTTTTCTTATCGGCCTATAGTGCTCCCTTTTGTATTTCTTATAGAGCAGGTATCTTTTTTCACAAACTGTCCCCATGTTTGTTTGTTTGAAAATATTTTAAACTCTCCCTCATTTTTGAAGGACAGTCTTGCCAGATATAGAAATCTTGGTTGGCAGTTTTTTGTTGTTGTTCAGTATATTAAATATAGTATACTACTGCCTTCTTGCCTCCATGGTTTCTATTGAGAAATCTGTACACAGTCTTATTGAGATTCCCTGGTATGTGATGGGTTGCTTTTCTGTTGCTGCTTTCAGAATTCTCTCTTTGTCTTTGGCACTTGACAATACTATTAAATTTCTTGGAGTAGAGCTACTCAGATATATTGTTTTAGGGGTATGCTGCAGTCCTTGAATCTTTAATTTTATGTCTTTCATAATAGATAGGAAATTTTCTGTGATTGCTTCCTCCATTACCCTTTCTGCCACTTTTCCCTTCTTTTCTCCTTCTGTCACACCCATGGCATGAATATTTTTATGCTTCATATTATCATTCAATTCCCTGTGACCCTTCTTATATTTTTCCACTCTTTTCCCTACTTTTCTTTTGTGTGTAGGATTTCAGATTTCCTGTCCTCTGGTTTTTGAATCCTTTCTTCTGCCTCTTCAAACCTTCTGTTGTATGTCTCCATTGTGTTTTTCATCTGTTCCATTGTGCCTTTCATTCCCATAAGTTCTGCCAATTGTTTCAAACTTTCCAGTTCTTCCTTCTGGTTGTCAAATGTCTTCTTTATATCCTTCATCTCTTTTGCCATACGTTCCCTCAACTTATTGATTTGATTTTTTAATTGATTTAGCATAGTTATTTAAACATCTTTAATTACTTGTTTCAACTCCTGTATCTCATTTAAAGTGTGAGCTTGTTCCATTGGGTTTCATTTTTGAGGTTCCTATTCTGAATCATACATTTTGTTGTCTAGGTGTCTGGTTTCCTTGATTACCCCAATCAGGTTTTCCCAGACCAGACATGCTCAGGTCTCAGGAAGAGTGTGTAATCAGTATCACATTTTCCTGAGGATGCAACCCAGAATATTGTCAGAATTTCCTGTGAGCACTCTAGACACTACTTTTCCTATCCTGCCCAACAGATTTTGTTTGTCAGCCTGTAGCTCCCTGGTGGTGTAAAGAGGTGCATGCCTTTTATTCTCAGCAGACACTGTCCCTGCCAGGGATGGAGGGTGAGTGAGAAGCCAAGATTAAACTGCTTCTCTTTTTTGCCCAGACCCTTGGGTCTGAATTCTTGGAGGGAGGGCAGACACTTGAGCTGGTCCCCATGTCTCCTTTTCTTAGGGAAGATATGCCCTTTAGGAATTATATCCTTCACTTGACTTCTTCCATTGCCTCTGTGTGTATCTTAACTCCACCTTTGCCTGGGTCAGCACCGAGAAATGAATGTGTCTGAGGCTTTCTCTAATGAGCTATTTAGAATGAAAAAAAATAAAAGAAAGAAATCTCCTTTTCAGAACCAGTCCCCAGCCCCCCAACTTTGCCAGGCAACAGCAATAGTTTGTATCAGTTCTATGTTCCGCTTTCCTTGGGTCACAGCCCATTTCCAGTGTTCTGAGCTCAGCTGACTCCAAAAGCCTCTGTTTTAATTAATTAATTTATTTTCCATCAGCCCCACCCCTTCTTTGCCTGGAGAGACCTCAGGGTTCCCTTACTTGTTTGCTCCAGCTTTATCTGTTCATGGCTTGTATTTAGTAGTCCAAATTTGTTATTTAAAACCACAATTGGAGATTGGTTGATCTACCTTCCCTTGCCCCTGGTACAGACTGCTTCTTTTCATATAATGATGTGTTCCAACTGAGCCTGCCATGCCAGTTGAGGAAGGGCACCAGCCTCAGCAGGGGCTTTACTTACTTTTCTTATTCTGAGATCTCAGCCATTCCACAGACTGGTGCATGATGTTTGTCCAGTCATGGATGCCCCCCAAACAGTTGTTCCAGGCTATTACTAGTTGTTCCTGACTACTAGTTGCTCTAGAGGACTAACTAAATTCCACACCTCCCTATGCCACTACAGGCCTTGACTCCCTCACTTTCAGTTTTGAATTTCAGATGAGTCTCTTGTAAACAACATATTGTATATTCTTGCTTTTTTAAACATCTATTCTGCCAATCTCTGCCTTTTCACTGGAGAGTTTAATCAGTGTACATTTAAAATAACTAGAGATAGTGCAGAACTTTCTTCCATAATTTAGCTATAAGGTTTAGAAAGTCATATACCTTTTTTGTCCCACAATTTTCCTATTAAACCCTGAATTCATTTGTATTTGATTTTTGGTGTGTGTGGTACCATTTGGAGACACTTCTCATTTCTGTCTGTATACATTCATCATATATTTACTTTGTAGATACCCTGGGACTACAACTTGGAATCTGAAAACTAATATTCCTTTTTAGATTTGTATCAACTCAATTTTGATAGCATATACCTACATTGTTCCTATACCCCTTAATTTCCCCACCTTCCTCACTTTTATAAAGTACTTTACATGTTCTATGACCCAAACTAGAAATACAACACAAGTTTGTATTCATTTGCATTTTAGAACCTGTGCGATGTAAAAAGTGGTGTCACATAAAAAATTGAATACAGTATTACAGGTGTTTATAATTACCCATATGTTTACCTTTACCAGAGGTCTGTATTTCTTTATACCACTTTGATCCTCTGTCTACTGTCTTTTCCGTTCAGTCTGAAGGTTTTCCTTTAGCATTGCTTGTAGGCCAGGTCTGGTGGTGACAAACTCTTCCAGTTTTTATCTTTGAATGTGATAATAACTTTGTAATTAAAAAAAAGATAGTCTCTCTGGATTTAAAATTATTGCTTGGCAAATTTTTCTTTCAGTCCTTCTGTGTTTTGTCCCACTGTTACCTTGCATCCATAGTTTCTGAAGAGAAATTGACATAAAATCTTTTGGGACTCTCTTAACAAATTGCTCTTTTCTTGAACCTTTCAGAAAACTGCCATTGTACTTTTCATTCATTTTGACTTCTAATTGTGTTGGTGTGTTCCTCTTTAAGTTTATCTTTTCAGGTTTATTTGGATTTTTGACTGTGCATATTTCTGTCTTCTGTTAAATATGAGATAATTTCTGACATTATTTCTTTGAATATTCCTTCTGAATATTTCTTTTTTTTCTATGGGATTCCTGTAATGCATATACTGGTATGCTTGATGGTGTCCCCAAGATCTTATGCTCACTCATTTTTTTTTAAATTTCTTTTTTACTTTCTGCTCCTCAGCCTGAATAATTTTGATTGTTTTGTCTTTGAATTCACTTAGCCTTCCTCCTGTAAGCTACTATATGTTGTTGAAACCCTGTAGAGAATTTTCAATTTCAGTTATTTTGGTTTTCAATTCCAGCATTTCCATTTTTTTAAAAAAAAATTAAAACTCTTATTGAGATGCTTATTTTTTCCTTTGTGTTTTTCTTTAACTCCTTGAGCATATTGCACATCTTTTTGTTCTAAGTCTTTGCAATTGTGTCCAAACTCTTGCCTTCTTCCTTGATGGTTTCTGGATTTTTATACTGTTCCTTTTGGTGGGCCATCATTTTCTTGTTTCTTTGCCTTTGGTCTTTATTCTGCATGCTGCAATTTAATATTTTAAAGTGTTAACTTGGTAATTTAGTCCCTGAGTTGTCTGTTCTCTAAATTTATATCCAGCTCATGTTATGGCAGAGATTTCCTTGATTGCTCACAAAAATGATCAAACTAATGCTTAAAATGCTCTTCACATTCTTTGAAGCTTGGATCTGTGCTGGCCCATGTGCTCCTTCAGAATTTAGACCTCCTATCAAGAAGATTGGCCTGAGATGAATGTGAAGTTCAGCATCTTCTGCATCTTTTCTCATCCTTCCCCTTGCCCTTGACTTGTGTTTTCCTTTGGCCTCAGGAATTCTCCCATTTATGGGATTTTAGTTCCCCTTCTAATCACCATGAAATAGACATTTTCCCATTACCAGGTGTTCTATTGCATGGCTTAAACAGGTAATACTTTACCCCAGGCCATGTGCCTTAATTGCTTTTTCACTGCTTTAATGATCTATGAGCTGATTCTCACTGCAGGGGAAGTTCTAGGAGAGCAAGCCCAAGAAATATCTTCTAGTTTTTGTTTCAGCCTCCAACTCCATCGATGAGCACCCTCATATGGCAATCCATTATGCAGATAGGGGTTTATCTGCTCCTGCTGGAACAGTGAGAAGAACCCACCATGGAAGTGCAGACTGGTGCAAATCATGCCAGGGGGTAGGTGGTAGAGGCATCAGCATATGTGCCACAAGTTTCCCCTTTTGCCTTTAAAGCTGTAATTTCTTGATTGGCTCTTACCCAATTGAAACAACACTTTAACTGTTTTTCAGAGTTTTGAGGATGATGTCTCTGATATTTTTACTAATTGTTCACAGATTCTATAGGGAAACAGCACCCTGGAAATCTTATGCTGTCATATTATGTCGACCATAAATATTCTCCAGAGATTTTAGATGGAATAGTAAAACAGCTGGATGGTCAAAAGTTTAGATTTTTAAAAGCAATTAAATGAGCAAAATTTTAGCCAATAAATGACAGGAAAATGCTAAATGTTAAGGAAATTTGAATGAAACATAAACTGTCACACAGGTTTTAATTCAATCATAATATATATTATCAGTAAATATCTTAGTTCATTTTTTTCTGCACAATCCTTGAACACCTAAGGCAATGGTAAATTTTTAGAGATTAACTCATAAAATATTATACTATGTCTGTGTATGGCTCACCTAATTAGATCTTCTATATTTAAATTATTTTAATGATTAAATCTTCCTTATATATTTTGTTCTTCAATATTTATTCCCATATTATTAGATAAATATTGATATATTCATTATAGAGTGAGTAGAATATAGCAAATCATTTTACACAATTGCTGAAAGAGGTAGAATTCTGCTGTTCTATTTCAATGCTCTGTTCACTCATGTACCATCTCAGTTTTAATGTGAGAAATTTCTATCAGCTGTTCACCTTGTGCTTTAGTATGATTCAGCATGAAAACAGCTAAATTGGGCAAAAAAACTTTTCTTACCTAATTTTGTCAAGAAGTATTTCAGAAATTGTTGAAAAACAAAACATTCAATTCAATGGAATTGAGTGTTTGAACTACATAGATTCAGATTCACTCTATATACTTTCAAAAATTGGAGGTTGTAATGATTTAAAGCTATTATGTAACTCAGGAAAGATCATTTTCTTAAAGCTAATCCATTCCTATGGGTGTATACCTGTTGTGTGTGTGTTCTCTTTATTAGGGTTTTTCAGTTGAGGCCTGCCCCAACTGGAGCCCTTTGTAAGAGAGAAAAAGCAGAGAAGGTTAGAGAGAAGGACACACTGAAGCTACAAGAGACAGAAGGTAAAAGAGAAATATGCAGGAGCTCAGACAGGAAGACACTGAAGCCAAATATAGAAGCATCAAAGCCCAGGAGAGATGGTGGAGACCTGCAATGAGACCATGTGCCTTTCCAGGTGACAGAGGATTGGAGGATGCCTAGGCAGACTGCCTTCAGAGTCCAGTTATTGTCTTGTCAATGCCTTTATTTGGACATTTTCACAGCCTCAGAATTGTAAACTTGTAAGGTAGCAAATCCCCATTGTAAAAGTCAACATATTTCTGGTGTATTATATTTCACCAACTTTAACAAGATAAAACAGTTTGGTCCAGAAGTGTGGTGCTAAAATTGCAAATACCAAAAAAAAAAAAAAAAAAAAAAACAAAAAAAAAAACCCACACCTTTTTAAATGGGTAAGGTAAATGTTCTGGAGGAAATGAGATGCTTGACAGAAAAGGCCTAGAATGCTTTGGAGAGACTGTTCATAGAAATATGGATGCTAAAGGTAATTCTAATGAGACCTTAGATAGAAATGATGAATGTGTCATTGCCAAATGGAATAAAGGTGATTCTTGTTTGAAAGTGGCAGAGAATTGGGCAAAATTGAATACTGATGTAGATGGAAGGCAGAATTAGAAAGTGAAAAGCTTGGACCCCTAGATGAGGAGATTTCAAAACTAAATGTGGGAAGTGCAGCATTGCTTCTCCTTGCAGATTATAGTAAAATGTGATAGGAAAGTGATAAGCTGGGAACTGAACTCTTGGGTGCAAAGAAACCAGAAATTCATGGTTTGGGAAATTCTTAGTTTCCAGAAAGCAAGTCTCCAGAGAATAGTGCCCCATGTAAGGATTAGACTGAATATGGAAACAATCAGCCATTTCAGTACAAGTCAGGATTGGAAATGCCGTTATCCAGAAAGGATTTGTGGAAAGACATATTGTCTGATGGTTGGACTCCTGTGTACTATATGCAAAGCCAACAGATTGTGAGGTCTCTATGAGTGGAACCACTCCCCGCATGGACTAAAAGGGACAGAAAGGGGACAAATTGAAGTAAAAATGATCCAAAGGCAGAACCATAGAAGCTGAGGTCTGGAGTGAAGATATCTTCTTGGGATGAGAGAGTGGACATACTGATGAATGTGGAAAGGGTGAGTGTGCCCCAGAGCTTTTAGAAGGTGGGCCTTCTACCCCATTGTTCAGGAAGAGTGTTACCACTCCAGGGTTTTCAGATGCCTGGAGGATTGTGGAGAACTTGGATGCCACATTATTCATGAAAAGTGCTGCCACCCAAGCTTCAGAGTGGGTGGAGCACATTCTCCAGGGATTCAGGATAGTCTGGCCACCACCCCACTGTTCTGAGTTAAGCCTGCCCCCAAAAGGTTTTGGAGGATATGACCACTACCCTGATCCTTGAGAAGGATAGGACCTAAAGCATGGGCATCACCCCATTGTTTGGAGATGTTGGAGCTCTCATCCCAGTGTTTGGAGAGAATAGCCAGTGTGCAAGCCCTTGGAAAAGGTGGGGATACACTATATCAAGCCCTGAAGACAAACATCATTCTGTAGATGACTCTCAGACATTGAGATATAATGAAGTATACCCTGTGGTTTTCAGAACTGTTTGGGATTGGTGAGCCCTGTTTTTGTTTTGTTTTGTTTTGTTTTGTTTTCCAATTTCTCCTTATGGCAATGGGAATGTTACTCTGTGACTGGCCCTCCTTTGTGTATTGGAAGCTGATAACTTGTTCTAAGTTTCACAGGTCCATAACCTGAAGGCAATTGTGTGTCAGGACAGACCATACATGTAATTGATTTTGATTCTTTATACTTCATAATGTTATTGAAATGATTTAAAGCTTTTGGGATATTGTGACAGAATGATGTATTTTGCATATGGAAAAATATGCCTGTTTGGAGTCCAGAGGGTGGGGCATAATGGTTTAAAGCTATTATGTAGTCCAGAAAAGATTATGTTCTTAAAGCTCATCCATTCTTGTGGGTGTAGACCTATAGTGTGTGGGTCTTCTTGATTAGGTTATTTCAGTTCAGGCCTGCCCCAATTGGGTCTTAATCCTCTTACTGGAACCCTGTGTAAGAGAGAAAAGCCAGAGAAGCTTACAGAGAAGGAAACTCAGAAACTAAGAGAGACACAAGCTATAAGAAAGAAACATGATGAAGTTCAGACAGGAAGACACTAGAGTCAGAAGCTGAAAGCAATGAAACCCAAGAGAGAAGGGGGAGACCAGCAGATGTGCAATGTGCCTTTCCATATGACAAAGTTGTGGAGGATGGGAGCAGCTTGCCTTCAGAGTCTGGGTTTCATCTTGCTGATGCCTTGATTTGGACATTTTCATGACTTCAGAATTGTAAAATTGTAAGGAAATAAATCCCTATTGTAAAAGCAAACCCATATTGCATTTTGGCAGCTTTAGCGAGCTAAAATAGTTCTGTTCAAAAGTGAAATCAAAAATTTTGTGGATAATTTGAGAATGTAGTGTACAGTTGAGATTTTTCATATTGTATTTGTCCTTCAAAAGATAGAAAGGTGTAGCAAGGCAGTAGAGGAACTATCTAAAAATAGCTAAAAGCAACAAACAAGAAAGGCACAAGGAAGAAAAATACATTACAAAAAGGAAACTAAAAACATTAATATAACAAAATTTCATATATTAAAAAAGTTTAGTTTTGTATTTATTATGAGGAACACATTCCTGAAAAAAGAAAAATATTATCAGTGTGAGTTAAAATACAAAATCCAACATAATACATTTTTCACAAGTTTTAAGAAAATAATGTGAAGCAAAACATAAAAAGACATGAAACAATTAATTTTGAACATTGTTTTTAAGATTACAATGTGCCTGAACCTCACTTCCTTTAGGTAATTTTATGATTCTCTACCTCATTTCTTTCAGGTTGCTCAAATGTGACCTTACCCCTTAAGACTACTCTGAAAATCCATTTTTATGATAAGAAGCACAACTGTCTTCACAAAACCCCTCCACTTAGTTTTTCTCCATGGCACTTATCACTGTCAACACACACTTACTACTTTGTTTATTCCCCCTCACCCCACACTACAGAATGTTACTTTGTTAAATATACCTCCATGCTGTTCCTAAAACTGCACAGCCCACCTCCTGCCTAGGGCATTTGCACTGGTGTTCCCCTGTCTATAACACTTTCCTCCCATGTGCCTGTGTGACTAACTCATCCCCCTTAAAGTCTTTGATCAAATGCCAAGTATTTACTGCCCTGAACACATTTTTTCCAGTTGTTTTCTTATGCCCTTGCTCCCAAATCTCTCATCCTCTATCCTGTCTTACATTTGCAGTGTTTTTATAATGCTGTTCACATTCTAACAAGATGTATCATTTGCCTCTGTATATTTCTCTATATCACCTAGGTAGAAGATGAAGCTCAAGGGGACTTTTAAATATAAAATATTTCATTACCCAAAATGTCACACTTTTAAATATACAAATATTTCACTGCAAAAAAGGTACACTTCCATCCCTGGTGATTAATGTTCTGACCTTACAGCCACAGATAAATTATTTCTCTAGAAATACCTCTCTTTTACCCAATCATCAAAAAGAGCATTGCAAATAAATACAAAGAAAAAAAATTCACATTATGTGGCTTCTAAGTGATGTAGAACTCTCTGGTATACACTTAACATGGCTACATTAGTCTTGGGAATATTCCAACCAATCTTCCTTGGAAATTGATACCATGGATGACCAAAAGTCACATTATCAGCAATGTTCAAACAAGAGGCACCAGGATCTGAATAAAATAAAAATGCATGAACAAAAATTAAACACAAGTTATCTCAAAGGAAACAATATATCACAGAAATTTTATATGGTTTACATATTTTGTGTGAAAAACTTGAGGTTGATAAATTCTACCTTTTACTAATGTATGTATTATTCTCAAAGTTAGACTGTTTTGGTTTATCAGAAAAAATGGGGATAATATTATAAAGTTATATATTTTATAAATATATAAAATATTATATATATATAATTTAACCTACACCCAAGTAATGGCTGGGTTGTAGAAAACTAATATAGAATTGAAGGAATTAGAATCATTAAGGAATGTACATATATTCCTTAATATGTACATTAAGGAATGTACATATTCCTTTTTAGAAAAATGTGATTTTTGTTAGGTTCAGAGCCATTCAAGAATTCATACAATGCAGGAAGTCAAAGTTTAAGTATAAAGTTTAAGATTTATTAGAGAAAGAAAGCAGGTGGGAGCCAGCAGAGAAGAAGAAAAAGATAATGGCTCCTGCTCTCTATTTGAGAGCAGCATTCTTTAACAAAAAAAGGAACCCACATTGGGTAGGGTGTCTGCTGTGATGTTCTGTGCCTCGATTGGGTGAGTGCTTATCTAGTTTTGGGCTGATTGGTTGCTAGAGTTCTGAGACAATATTCTTTTTAAGAAAACAGCTGCAGTATCTAACCAGGGAGAGCAGGCCTTTTTGGTTGTTTATTTTATGGGAATATCTGACCTTGCTTTACCCACCTTTGGGGGGCTACTGGGACAGCCTTGAACAGCTTTGAACAGCCTTCCTTCTTTAGTTTATGGGGCGCCTGTTTTCTTGTGAGATAAGCTGTGGGGCCCCTGAGTTAGAAACTCCTTCTACATGTTAGTTTCTGCTTCTGGGATCTAACATTCCTGCTTTTTGCTTTTAATAAAAATTGGCACAGGTCTGGCTGCATTAGGGTTAAGGCTTTAACTTAGCTCAAGGCAACTTTTTGCAGGGCTGGGGGCATCATTTTTCTCTTTGACTGCTTCTGGCTGGGCAGGGTCATAGTTGGGGGTAGTTGCCTTGAACTAAGGTTTAGTGTTATTAAATTGATGTCTGGATATCTTCTGCTGGTACTGGCTGGTAGTAAGGCCTTTCTTGCAGCAGGAGCAGAACTTCAAATCTTTGTTGTAGCAGGAGCATGTCTTCAGAATTTTGCTGGTAAGTTATGGCTGCTATTGACCTATTGATAAATTTAATTAAAGATTGTAAGAGGTAAGGAGCAAAAAGAAAAATTAATATAAGGATAATTAATGTCCCAATAAGGGGGAGTAGAATAGCTCATATAGGCATGGAGAAGAATGAAGGAAAATTTGATAGAAAGTTTTTTTAACTAGGTAGAAGAGAGAAAGCTGTTTGGTTAGCATTTTCTTGTTATCTTTAGGTTTTTTCTTATTTAGGCTTGCTTTTTAAGGTTTTGATTATGAGACTATACGGTTACATTCCTCATATTTTACCATTGGCAATGCTGGGAAAATTCTTGGGAGTAGAGAATAAGTTTTTGTTGTTGAGATTAGAGCAACAGCAAGTTATGTTAACAATGGCATTTTATGGTTAGAATAACTGGTTAGACTAATAAAGCTGCTTGAGTGAAGTAATTTTAATAAACAGTTTTTTCTTTTTCTCTATTGGTTATTGAGGAATGTATCAACCATTTTTTTAGCTAAAGAATTATTTTGAATATTTTGTATTTATTTAGCTTTTAAATTTTTTTATGAGACATTTTCTTTATTTTTAAGAAATGGTATCTTGTGAGCATCTTTAATAAAAGGGAAAGTAGGTGGAGGTTTTTTTTGTTTTGTTTTGTTTTGTTTTGTTTTTTGTAACTGCTTCTTGCTGAGCGAGGGTGAAGATGTTTTTATGTTAATTTGGAAGATGTTTTGGACATAAACTCACAGATACAATATAGGCAATAATAAGATAAGCAAATGACAAGCAAAATAAAAATTATGGTAATAAGGGCTATTTTCTATTTTATGGTAACTTTATTAACCACTTAGGAAATGTATTTAGTTTATTATAATTTTAACATTATTATTATTTTGCATATGATTTAATATTGAAGAGACATTATTATATTTATTTGATGTATATGTATAGCACTTAATGCTAATGAATGCTTACATTTTTCCTGAGCTGCATTGGGTGTTAAGTTTACAGTAAGTACCATACATGCTGTCCCCTCATAGGAGTAGGCTTTAGTGTTAATTATTAATTGTTTTTAGGTTTCAACCACATTATACTGGCAATTACAGCTTTGGGAGGTATCCTCTTTGTACAGTTGTAGCACAGCATTGTTGGTCTTCTGGGAAATAGGATGGTGGGCTTCAGGGTTTTATTGAGCCGTTTTATAGTGCCCTTTGACACTATGCAGCAGAGTCAGTCTGGAGGTAGTGTTCATTTACTTCTGGAGCACATCCATGTGATGTGGTTGACACCCTTATAGCTTTAGGGACCACAGAAATGGGTCTTACCAATAACTCTGATGGGGAGAGAGCATGCAGGCACAGTACTAGGAGCTTGGGTTAAACATGCAAGCACTTCCATTAAAATAGAGGTCTAATTTTTCTTTATATTTTTACCAGGGTTATGTTAGATAATGGGCAGAACATAATTTATATACTTGCCTTGCTTCTTTCTAAAAAGTTTTTCTTTGTTATAGTTGAAGATGAAGCTTTGACTTGTAACTAACTGCAAGTGCTTTTAGAGAAAGATTAGAGTAAAACAGTGTAATTTACAAGGACATTTGGCTTTTTTTGTGACCGATGATACTTTAAAATAACTGAAATTATAATCAGCATTACTATATTGTTGTTTGATGTTATGCACATCAGTAACCACAGGAAGTTGAAGTTTTTAATTCTTATAACATTGTCTAAACATTTCTTGTGCAACTTATAACATATTATATGAATTTAATTAGTTTTTAGTAGTTTATTTTTAAACTACTAAATTATCCCAAATTCTTTGTAACTGTTTGGAATAAAAAGATATTCTTTAAGGTTTGACCTTGAGAAAGTAAAATGTTAAAAGTTATTAGGATTGAAGAAGTATTTATTTATTTATTTATTTATTTATTTATTTATTTATTTATTTATTTTTAATTAAAGTTAAGGAAAAGATTTAGTTCTTTTAAAAGTGAGAAGACAATATTTTTAAACAACCAAGGATATGATAGAGTTAACATAGAGTGCAATAAATTATTTTGATAGAGCAGACTTTTTGCCTTTTACATTGATATTTAGGACAACATTTTATAATATTTTACTAAAAAAGATAATATAGGTTTAAACTTGTTAGAATATTGCTAAATAATTAAAATATTTTAGTTAATGCACCTTGAAATAGTAATAAACAATTTTTGGCAAGCATTAATGGAATGTATAGGTGTTACAACATTTCTCTTAAAAATACACAAATCTTGTATAACAATTATTAAATTAGAGTATTTCAGAGGGTTTTGCTATTTGCCATTTTATGGCTGCTTTTTATGCCCACCTTTTTATGTGCTTTAAGGTAGCTTCCTTGGTAGGTTTGGGACATATTAGGAGGATATGGGTTAAAGCTTTTGCTTTGTGATTACAAGAAGAAGTTTTTTTTTAATTTAATTACTTGGCAAAGTATTCTCTTATTGTTATTATATATATATATATTAATGCAGTGTGCTAATTTAATACTGTTAAATATTTGAGGTTTGATGACAAGTTGAGGTGAAAATATTAAGTTTTCTTTATATATTCCAGGTTTATTATAGTGATTACTAAGTAATTGATGGATATATTTATTTGAGGCATGGATAGCTTAGAAAACAAGTAATATTTTTTTACATTTACAAAGTTTTATTTAATATAAAATGAGTAAACATAGTTTTATTTATTGGCTAAACAAGATTTATTTGTGTTAGTGTTACAGGTTTATTTGTTACACTTTAAACCTATGGTTTTTATTAGAAAAGGCCTGAGCCTTATTAGGTCATCATTTAGCTAGTTTGTGATTCATTAAGTAACCTCCCATTCAAATAAAGGTATAGCGACAGACAATAATTTAAAAGTAAAGAGTGCTTAGTACAGGAATTTAAATAGACAACAAGGACATAATAATGTTAACATAAAGTGCAAGAAGTTATTTTGATAAAAGGCACTTTTTGCATCCTATATTGATTACTTAGAAAAACACTTCTACAACTTTTATTAAGAAATAACACCTCAATAATTTAAGGAAACTTTTTCTTTTTTTTTAATAAGAGAAGCAGGAGACCTTAATATGTAGAGCTTGTAGTTCAGTGAGGAAAGTTTTATATTGTATGAATTTTTAGGCACATACCCACAACATTGAATATTAATTACTGGTTTGGGTGGTGGCCAAAATATTCAATGCTATTTTGTTTTATAAAACCACTTTTTCCTTTAAGCTGTGAGGCTCTATTTTTAAGCAACGTAATTACTAGTTTTTACCATTTTTTAACTTTGACCACAGAAATAATTATTTTCACAAACTTTTTACAGCCTTCTGTATCTATCTTTTAACCTTGGCTACAGAAATAAATTTTCTATTCTACAAACTTTTTGCAACTTTTTGTATCTATCCAGGTTTTACCTACATTCCTAAACAATGAGTTATTTAGGACAAAGACACTTTTCTTCTCCTCTTAATTAGAAAAACATTCTTTATATTTTCTATACAACATATTACCACCAAAATTAAACTTGTTAGAATGAAGCTAAATATTTTTAAACATTTTAGTTACTGCATTTTGAAACAGTAATAAATAATCTTTTGACTTTTTTGAAAATATTTATGGCTTTTAACTATTTAGCTTTTGTTGAAGTACAAACTTTTAATATAGGACTTGGAGGATATGAATCATTTGTCCTAGTTATTATATTAAGACTTTTTACTTTTTATTATTTGGAAAATGTATTTTAGTGTTTTAGAGTGAAATTTTGTTAAATATGCTTTTATATTAGAAAGAATAACTGTTTTTTTTACCATCACAACACAAATCCTTAGTTGGCATATGAGAATAACAAGAGTTTTTAGCTGTTTGATCTTTACAGATCAGATTTTTCAGTAGAGATATTATTTTATGACACTGGTTTGACAATTTGCACTTCTACTGGTTTTTTAAATTGTGTTAGTTACTTTTGATGTCTTTCTAGCAATTTTAGGTTTTTGCAAGGACCTGTTTGACTAGGTCTTTTGACTTTTTAATTTTAAAAACTGATAGGCTATCACATTTACATTATTATTTTTTTATTTAATTGCTTTGGAAGTTTTGATATTAAAGCAGAGGTGGAAGTCCACATTTTTTTTTAACTGTAAATTTTCTTTTAACTTACAGATTTCTTTGTCTTTCTTGAGACAGTTTTCTGTAGCTAGCCATACCACACATAAAGTCTAGCTGGCTGCAGCTATAGCTCATTAACAATTTTAATGATACTTTGTAAATTTAGACTAATTATTAAGAATAGTTTTTAAGAAAGATATAGCTGGCATATTTTAAGAGTTTCCCACAGCTGAGCAATAGCAAAAGAAATTATAAAGACAAAATATAGGAGTAGGATCTGTTTAAATGTAACTGATTTTTCACACAAATGCAAATTGTGCAAACTGCACAAAATTTAAAAGGAGAACTACAAATTTGGGGTTACACTTAGTGGGGCTTAAATTCACTGAGTTTGCCTGCATGACTTTTGGATTAACTTAGTTAGCCTTAGTACACAGTAGACTAATTGAAGCAAAAGAAAGTAAAGTGAAGACAATAAACAAAACATTACACACTTACCCAGCACAGGGAAAGGCCTAATTGCCATGCTACCTTAACTCAGATGCATTTGGTGTTTCCCTGCAGTGGGCACTTACACCTGTACTTCCTAGTTCTGGTACTGTAGGAAAATTTTCTGGACAGCTGAGGGGAGCATTACAGCCCATGTGACATGGATTAGGGCATTTGAAAACACAGTTTTAAATAGTTAGGTTTACCTGATGTTGCATTAAATAGAGAATTTTTTTTTGTTGTTAAGGGAGAGGGAAAATTCTAAGTAAGTGAATTGTGGCTTAGAAAATTGTTTCTTACTTTTGGAAACTTTATATTCTTTCTGTTGGGGGTAGTTAAAGAGAGTGACTATTTTTGCGGTAAGGTTTTAGGGGCGCTGCATAGTAGGAGGTTATTTACATATTGAAGCAGCTTATTGGGATGCAAATTTAGTGTTTGTTAATCAGAGGTTAAACATTGTTAGGATGGGGGTAGGTTTGGGAAATGAAGGGGTTAATAGTAAAACAGCAGGAGACAGTAACTTGAGGAGTTTTTGCCTTATTCATTTATCTTCTGGTTGCACCTGGTGCATGCTCTGGGCTTGCATTGCACCCCTTGCCCAGGAGAGGAGGGCTGGAGTGGGAGATGGGGGGAGAGGTGCACAGATGGTGAGCAGACTGTGCATGGGCAGGGTGGGGTGAGGAGGGGGCAGTGATGGGCTGAGAGGGGAGGGGAAGGGGTTAAAGATGAGGAGAAGGGAGTGGAAGGGGTTAAGGATGAGGGAAGGGGAGTGGAAGGGGTTGGAGAGGAATTGGGAGGGGGAGTATAGTTACAAGGGGGATGGTTTGCAAGGTTAAAGAAGCCAAAGTTGTTTAAAGGCTTTTCAGGGTTAACTTTTGTAGAAAGGAAAGCAGAAGACCTAGAAGGCTGTTTTGTGAAGGAGGAGGATTTGGTAGGAGGTAACAGTGTGACATAAAGATAGCCAGGACAGAACGGTTTAAGATTAGAAGCTACAGACCACCTGTTGTGCTGAATAAAATTATTAAGTTCAGTGAGAATTTGCCAATCAAAAGTGCCATTTTCTGGCCAACATTTTTGTTGTTCTAAAGGATATTGCAGCCAAATTGTATTACAAAAGTGGATGAGTTTTTTTGCTTTTATTTCTCCTTTTAATTGAAGTTTACTAAGATTGCAGATTAAACATCTGAGAGGAGTAGATTTAGGAGGAAATTCAGTTTTGGAGCTACTGAAAAGTGACTGTATATTACCCATGATTATTTAAGAAATTTGAGAGGCTTGAGGTTTGTGAGGGAACTTTGCTCATCAGAGGCTTATGGAGATTGCCTGTGGGAAACTCATGGCCCCCCTGCTCCTTTAGAGGCTTACAGTTTCCCTGTAGGGAACTTTGCTCATCAGAGGCTTACAGAGATCCCCTGTGAGACCCCCATGGTTTCCCCACTCCTTTAGAGGCTTACAGTCTTCCTGAATGAGACTGACATGAATTGGGGCTATGATAATCAGAGGCTCATGGAGATCACCCTTGGGAGACTCATGGCCCCCTGCTCCTTTAGAGGCTTATGGTTTCCCTGTAGGGAATTTTGCTCATCATAGGCTTACAGAGATCCCCCATGAGAACCCCATGGTCCTCATGCTCCTTTAGAGGCTTACAGAGGACACCAAAACATTGCTCAAGTGAGACTAATGGCCCAGATCCACATGACCACTGCAACAACAAAGCAGGCATCCCTAGTTTGTCATTGAGGGTAAGGAAGTGCATGCAGTCTTTTGCCTAAGGCATCACCCAGGTTACTTTGACTGCTGCAATGGGGAAAGACACTCACGGAGTGTTGGAGAGTTTTGACTGAGTGTTCAGGTTTTCCTAGGCTTACAAAGCTGGGTGCTGCATTAAAGCAAACTGAGGCACCACACAGAGGTGGGCTGGGGTGTCCATGGGACACCAAACAAAACTCTTGTGGGGAGATCTGGGTAGAAAGACATCAGTTAACTACCTAGGGCTGAATTAGTTGTAGATAGTTGAGAGCTGTGTGGGTAAGCTGGTGTCATGTCAAGGTGGTCTGAGTAGATGGACTCAAGCTGCTGAATGCATGGAAACCTGAATGGCTGTAGTTTGGGGAACAGAGTTAACTGGAAGGCTGCCCTGTTGCCCTGAGGGGCCAGGAAATTTAAACCTCAGTCAAACCTCCATCCCAGGTCTTTGGCACCATATGTTAGGTTGGAGTCATTCAGGAATCCACACAATGCAGCGAGTAAAAGTTTAAGTATAAAGTTTAAGATTTATTAGAGGAAGAAAGCAGCTGGGAGCCAGCAGGAAAAAAGAAAAGAGATAATGTCTCCCACTTTCTATCTGGGAACAGCATTTTTTAACCAAAAAAAGGAATCCATGTTGGGTAGGGTGTCTGCTGTAATAGTCTGTGCCTCAATTGGGCAAGTGCTCATCTAGTTTTGGTCTCATTGGTTGGTAAAATTCTGAGACAATATTCTTTTTAGGAAAGCAGCTGCATTATCTAACTAGGGAGAGCAGGCCTTTTTGGTTGTTCATCTTATGGACATATGTGACCTCACCTTACCCATCTTTGAGTCACCACTGTGGCTGGAAGAGCCTTGAACAGCTTTGAACAGCCTTCATTCTTTAGTTTATGGGGCACCTGTTTTCTGTGAGATAAGCTGTGGGGCCCCTAAGTTAGAAACTCCTTCTACATGTTAGTTTCTGCTTCTGGGATATAACAGGAAGCCCTCAAAAACTTTGTGATATTTTGGTTTCTGTCATCATTCTTGTCATCATTATCATAATCCTCATCTTTGGGATAATTTTGGACTGTTTAGTGGACAGTTTAGAGTGACTGATATCTGTTCTGTTCAGTGATATTTCAAAGGATACTGGATCTGGGGAGAAGAGAAGAACCAGATGAGACAGCAATGAAATCCCCACCAGAATCAAGAATATAAAGCCCATAATTCTCTGAACTGAAACTGTGTATTCCAGACCCCATGAATTGGACACCTTTTCTGCCTTGTTCTAATGATAAGAACGTAATCTACTCCCATATACACTACTCTATCCAAAGACTACTATTGAACTCACTGGGCTGAATTGTGTTTTCCCAGGTTATGACCAGAGACTGTGGATCCACTGCCATTTCTTGGCCTGTTGAGTGATGAGAGCTGAAACTCTGTACTCCAGCCTGGAGGGAAGACACGTTCAGCCACGTGCCTCCTTATGCAGGCAGGACTCAGACGAGAGGCTGCTTGACTCAGACACACAACCTGAAGAACTGTAGACACAGCTGGATATTTTATGTTGTTTGAGGTTGACAGATCATTACTCACATCATAATTAGACAAAATGTTCCATGTCTTCCCAATCTCTGAGGAAGTGTTAATGCATTCCTTATGAATGTAACAGGAGGAAAAAAGTGAATTTTCTTCATAGAGTTTGGACCTGTTGTCAATTTTGCAGAATCTCTGCTGCCTCCCTCTATTCTATATTCCAATTTAGGGGAATTTTAAAGTGAGTAGCAGACAATTTATCCAATACAAAGAATCAATATATGGAGATTTAATTAATTTTTTAAAGGTAACTAATACATAAACACTCTATATCCATCAAGCAAGCCTCACTTCTCCACTCTTCTCAGCCCTAGTTAACCTGTAATCTACTGTCTATTTGAATTTATTATTTATAAGCATTTTGTAAAATGAAACCATACAGTATTTGTCTTTATTTGCCTTGCTTATTTCACAGAACATAATGTATTTTTAAATTTATTTTCACTAGCAGAGTTATAGTATTACTAAAAAGTCATACAAAAAGAACAGTCTTCCCTCATATCCCACAACTTGCACACACTGTATTCCCTTTAAATAACATTTTGCCGTATTGCAGTACCTTGATTAAATTGAAGAAACAATATTATAATTTGTATACTATTAATTATATTCTGTATTTTACGTTAGGTTTCCCACCTTTTGTTGGACATTCTATGCCCTTTAAAAATTGTGATAACATTTTTAAATGTCCCTCTTTAACCACTTTCAAATATACAACTGAATAGTGATAATTATATTCACAACATTGTACTAACTTTACCACCATTAGATACCAAAATTTTTCCATCATTCCAAGGAGAAACTTTCTAACCAAATAACATTTAACCTGCATTTCCAGCCCCTATCTCTGGCTCTGGAACCTGTATTCTGGATACTAAATATGACTTTGCATATTGTAATTATTTCATATGGGTGAGAACATACCATATTTGACAATGGCTTGCTGTGAAAAACAAGTTATTTTCAAGATTCATCCATGGTGAAGCACAAATCAGAACTTTAATATTCACTTTAATGATATTTCATTGTATATAGAGAAAACATTTTTTATCCACCCATTCATTGATGCATATTTGGGTTTGGTGATAGTAAGTTCAAAGTATTGGCCTGAGTTTTAGTGTGAGGATATTCCATGGACTTACATCCTAAGTAAGTTGATTGCATCTTTAGCTAATAGGATCTGTAACCCACTGATGAGTTTGCCTTCAACCATGAAGAATGTTTTGTCCAACCAGTTGAAGACTTTGAAAGGGGAAATGATTATCTCAGCAGTCAGAAGAGAGAATTTCCATTTCTACTTCAGCAACCTAGCTTCTCCTGGGGAATTAATTGAAAACAGTCACGAGATTTCCCAGCTTGTGACACGTCCTATGGAATTTGGCCTGGCCATCCCCCACAGTTCTGTGAGACAATTTTTATAAAAATCTTATATATGTTTCTTTTTCCATAAAGAACCTTGACTATTTGGGTTCCTTGCACTGTTTGACAATTGAGAATAATGCCAATATGAATATCAGTATACACAGACTTGTCAGAGTTTGTGTTTTCAATAATATAAGACATATTCTTGTAAGTGGGATTACAGAATCATATGGTAATTATGTATTTATTGTCTGAGGAATGGCAAAAGTGTTTAGCACAATAGCTCCACCATTTTGCATTCCCTATGAAAGTGCCTGAGGGTTCTTATTTCTACACATCCTCTCCAACATCTGTTATTTTCTGTTTTTTCAAAACAGTATCTATTCTACTGGGTGTGAAATGGTATCTCATTATGATTTTGATTTACATTTCCCTAATGGCTAATGAAGTTCAGTATATATTTATGTGCTTACTGGATATTTGTATATCTTATTTGGAGAAATGTTTCTTCAGCTATTTTGTCCATTTAAAAATGAGATTGTTAATCTATTTTGCTGTGTTGTAGGTGTTGGTTATATATTCTGTATGTTAAACATTTATTTGATATTTTCCCAAATATTTTCCTCCCATTCTATAGTTTGATGTTTTACTTTCTTGGTAAATCTTTGATGCATGCAAGTTTTAATATCGATGAATACCAGTTATGAAGTTTTTCTTTTGCTGCTCATGCTTTTGGTGGAAAGTCTAAGAAATCATGGTCTAACCCAAGATACTGATGTTTCCTTACATTTCATTCTAGGAGTTTCGTCATTTTGGTTCTTACATTGAGGGCATTGATTCATTTTGTGGTAATTTTTGAGTACAGTGTCTTCAGTTACTGTGGGATTGGGAAAATCCAACTTCCTTAAGGCAGACAGAAAGCAGGAAACTCAGATAACAGTTTTCAATGAATTCCTCAGAAGAATCTGTGTGGCTGAAGTAGAGATTGTAGTTCTCTTTTCTGACTGCTGAAATCATTTATTCTTTTAAAGCCTTCAACTGATTTGATGAGATGTCTCTCATTGTTGAAGACAGTATCCTCAGTTGATTATGTATGTAATCAGCCAGTTCTATCAGTATAAGTGGAAAAGCAAAATGTCATTTCTGCATACAAAGGTATATCATAGAACCAAAAATGTAATGAGGTTCTGATATGTTCTTCACTGGAAGAACATTGAATACAGCTTGTTTTGAACAATAAGCCATTGACAAATATTGTATGTGCTCATTCATGAAATAATTAGAATATGCAAACTTATATTTAAAATCCAGCAATTATTGTCCTGATTTTTATGGTGAGAATATTTCCAGCATATTTCTGGAACCAGAATATAGGTTCCAGAACCAGAGATGGGGTGGGTAATGTGAACTTATAATTATTTGTTAAGAAAATTTCCCTTTTGTTTGAGGAAAATTTTTGGTAATTGATAGTGGTGATGGTAGCACAATGTTGTGAAAGTAATTAATACAAATGAGGTGTATATTTGAATGTGGTTAAAAGGGATATTTTAGGTTGTATATGTATTATCATGTTACTTTTTAAAAAAGCATAGAATGTCCAAAATAAGAGGAAACCCAAAGATTAACAATAGATTATAATTTTAATAATATAGAAATTATAGTATTGTTTCATCAATTTAGCAAACATACCAAAATAATGCAAAATTTTATTTAAAGGGAAAACTATGTGTATGTTTGTTAAGTGACTTATATTTGCATGACCTTTATGTAATAATATAACAGCTCTAATAAAAGGAAATGAAAATCACATTATGCTTTGTGAATTAAGGAAGGCACTTAAGGACACATATTGTAAGATTTCGCTTCATGAAATAAGCATAAATAGCAAATTCCTGTAGACGGATAATAGAATAGAGGTTACAAGAGTCTGAAAAGAGTAGAGAAGTGGAAAGGTTGCTTGGTGGGTACAGGGTGTTCAGTTAATTTACAATAACATTAATTTAAATATTGATACATTGATTCTTAAAATTGGAAAATTTAATCAGCATTTCATTTTAAAATTCACATAAATTGGAAGGTAGAATTCGGGGAGACAGCAGAGATTCCATAAAATTGATGAAGTGCTCTAATCGTATAAAAATTCACTTTTTTCCTCCTTCTATAAATTTCATAATGCAGACATTAATACATCCTAAATAATTGGAATTACTTGAACCAATTATTCTACTTGTGACCTGTGAGAATAAACTACCAAGATCAGGCAACATAAAATATCCAGCTGGGACATACAATCTATCAGTTTGTGAGTCCCAGTGAAGCAGGCACTCTTTCTGCATAAGGAGTCTCATGCCTGACCATGTTTACCTTCCAGGCCAATATGCAGAGACTCAACACTCATCCCTCAACTTGGCAAAGAAGGGACAGAGGATCCAGTCATTCTGATCATGCCCTAAGAGAAACACAGTTCAGCCCAGTGAGTTCCACAGGAGATACTGGATGTAGCAGTGCATGTGGGAGTAGGGTATGTTCTTATCATTAGAACAAAGGAGAAGAGATAGCTAAATTGGTGGTCTCTGAAATGCAGTTTAGTTCAGAGATTACAGATTTTATATTCTTGATTCTAGTAGAGATTTTTATTATTGTCATTCCTAGCTCTTCTCTTTTCCATCATCAGTTCCCAGCATCCTTAGAAATACCCTCTACCAGAACAGAAATGATTCACTCTGAGCTGTCCCTTAAACACTCCAAAATTATCATGAAGATGAGGATTATGTTAATGATGACAAGGAGGATGACAGAAACCAAAATAACAGGAAGTGTTATTGAGGAACTCCTAGTGCAAGGCCCTGAGCTCAGTTTCCTAGATACCTTCCATCATTTTATCTGTATAATCATCTCCCAAATAAATGTGCAAATACTATGGCTGTCTTATAGATGAAAAATGAGCATGCTGTTTTGATTTAATTTTTAACAAGTTCTATTTAATTTAATTTTTAACAAGTTCTAGTGGAGAAAGGAGTGAAGAAGCCAGGTTTAACCCTGGGTAGCAAGACTCTAGGCACAGACACCTCAACAGGGTTCTCCACTGGCAATCCAACCTGCAATTTCATTTCTGTTCTCTCCAGACTGATTGGAGGGAAACTAATAAGCCCCCTTCATCTGATTCTACAAAGCCTACTCAGGGCATAGTGTGATAGCAACAAAATTTTGATAGAAAAAAACTTTGTTAACTGTTGATTACACTTCTTTAATTCACTGAACTAAAGAAGTTTAATCAAACAAAATCTTGAATAATCTTCATTAATTTACCTATTCAGTGTGTGGTGTAATAGGCAACCAAATGAAAAAGTACTCTATTAAAATTTATTATACTTCTTTTGTTCATTGGACAAAGCATTTATTTTGCCTGCCATGCATTGGGTTCCTTCTTACCTGTGCTTTCACTCCTTCCAGGGAGATGCACTAGGGCTAGATACAATAAAAAATAGTACTTTAATGTTCTTTTTTTTTGACTTTTGCATGGAAGCTATTAAGCTTCATTTAGTAGGCATGCTAATTTTTATATTACTTAAAAATTTGGCAAATTTTCCTAAAAGTTTAAGTGATAACATGAAATGGAGGAGGATAAGAGGTAAGTAGTCTTATTGTGTGGTCTGAGACACATTTTAGGATTTCCAATCTTTGCATGCTCCAAATTCTGGAGATAAAATAAGCTTCAACCACTCTCACATACAATTGAAAAAAAAGTACTTAAATACCTTTTGTAATAGTATTTTAATAAATCTGCTCCTCAAATAGTCATAAAATCTAATACTGTAAACATGGATATTTATGAATGAAAGATATTGGACACATATATTGGTTCTCTTGTTCCTATAATAGGGATATGTCCCTTTCACCAGAAAGGATTTAGTGTTTTTGTTTCTTTGAATCTGACTTGTTCTCAGACAGCAAATGTAGCAGAACCATGTATTTCTCCTCTTGACAGGGAGTAAGTTATTCTGTGAATTACCTAAATAAGCTAATTTTTTAAAGGGCTTTTCATACAATAAATACACTGACCCATGTTTTATCCATGAGTAGTACCTCATATCACAGCACAGTTTGGAGTATTGAAGATACAAATATTTCCTACACAAGATGCAAATTTCCTTTGGTGCAATCACAAAATGAAAATTACGAGAATGACATCAGGTGTATTTCTGATTCCACAGCTTAAAACAGTAAAAGCAAGTGGTTTATTATGTTTGATTTTACTATTATGAAAGAAACAGGCAAGTAATAGTAAAATTAAACATTCTTTTACAATGACTATTCATAGAAATATCCTTCATGCATTTATGTTACAGAAATTCCCAGTTTTGTGAATGAAGAAGGGAAGAAGAATTTTGAAAGGATTGTTGAAATAGCAAATTGACAAAGTGATTTTCAACATACAGGAAATACCAGGCATTAATTAAAATAAACTTTAACTACAGGTATGTAGCTTTTAGAGAGACATAAAACACACTCTTTTAGTAAGGGAGAAAGTTGGGGGTGATGTTTATATGAAAAGACTACTTAAGAAAATTCAAAGAAAATTATTTGTTAATACTTAAATAATACTAAAATAATAGAAACTACCAGGTAAATGTTAGTTTACCAAACACATTCATGACAGTGGTCGTCTTAGAGGAAAAGGAGAGTCAATTGTTTTTCACAACAGTTTAAATCTCTATAGAATTTGAAGTATTTTTCAACATTTGAATTTTTAATATGGTGACTTGGTGTTAATGATACTAATAATGTAAATTTGATATAGTGTTGGCTAAAGTTCCTGATATTTTCCTGAGGAAATGGTTCTTAAATCTAGATATACTTAGAATCACCAATGGCCTCCCATGGAAAACTTCTGATTTTATTGATTCTAGACTGTAGCCTGGGCTTCTGTGTATTTCAACATAACTATGGGTGTTTATAAAGATCAACCTGACTACAGAATATACTGTACTCTCTATATTTTACTTTACGTAATTTCATTCAGCAATCTTCTAATGTAGGCTCAATTTTTGTATATATAGATGTCAACTGATTAAATATACTGGCCTTTAGTATAGAATCAAGTTTTTTGTTTCTAAGTGTTTCTGATGATTTTGAATCTGCAGGGTGGAATGCCACACAATATTTGGTACAGCTATCAAGATGGATGATGTGTACTCACACACACATATACACACACACACACACCAAGAGTATATGGAAAGTTTATTATTTATATTAAATGGCTTTTTGGGTATACAAGCCTCGGTCACCAAAGCTGGTCTGAAAATGGCTTTTTGGAGGTAGATGTGTGGTGTTTCCATTGTTAGTGGGCAATACTGGGTTCAGAGTCCTCATGCTTTGACTTTTTCTTACCTGCTTTAAATCTCAGTCTAATGCCAAAGGATAGAGCAGTGGGGTATCTTATCACCTTCCCCGTATGTGGGACAGAAAGCAACATTGAAAATGAGATTAAAATATTCTTAGGAGTCAAACATCCCAAAATTGGAAACAGATTCCTTGTTACATAGCTCAAATAAGGTATTCATATATTGGCAAAAATCAGGAGGACTGATTTCAGTGCATTTCAGTAGAATGAAATATATTTGACTGTGCTCTTATGTCCTTTAATTAGATCACTTGTATTTACTTAAAATCAGAAGAATACTTCTTATCCCTTAAGTTTTTTCATTTGGGGAAGAAAAACATTTAGTTGTGTCCATGGGTTTTTTTCAGCTCTATGTCTTTCTCCTAGAGTCTCTATAGTGTGTATCTAGCAAAACAGTTGAAACTCAAAGGAATGAAAAGGTGTCCTAAGGAGAATGAGTTTGTAACATCTGAAGAGCATTTCTGAAGGTACCAAAGTGTGTGCTCCTTGAGTATGAATACTTTATACATGAACTACTTGAATCTGAAATGAGGACTCTTGGGTGCCTGTGTAGTATTTCCTTATAAAATAATCCTGTTTTCTTTTCCAACTATATCTTGGCTTCATGGAATCACAGAATCTAACAAATATCTCAGAATTCCTCCTCTTAGGGTTCTCGGTTGACCCAGAGGTACAAACCCTCCTATTCGGGCTGTTTTTGTCTATGTATCTAGTCACTGTGCTGGGGAACTTACTCATCATGATGACCATCAGCTCTGACTCCCAACGTCACACCCCCATGTAATTTTTCCTTTTCAACCTGTCTTTGGCTGACATTGGTTTCACCTCTACCACTATACCAAGGATGCTTATGGATATCCACACTCACAGAGGAGTCATCTCCTATACAGGCTGCCTGATTCAGTTGTCCTCTTTTAGTCTTTTTGGATGTTTGGACACTCTTATTCTGACTATAATGGCTTATGACAGGTTTGTGGCAATCTGTCACCCCCTCCACTATCAGGTTATCATGAACCTCCAGCTCTGTGGCCTGCTGCTTCTGCTGTCTTTTATCATCAGCCTTTTGGATTCCCAGCTGCTCCACTTAATGGTGTCACACCTAATATTCTGCTCAGATGTGGAAATCCCTCATTTCTTCTGTGACCTTCCTCAACTCCTCAAGCTTGCCTGTTCTGACACCTTCTTCAGTAACATATTCTTATATATTATTGTTGCCATCTTTGGTGGAGTTCCATTCTCACTGATCATTTTCTCTTACACTTGAATAGTTTCCTCCATTCTGAGAGTCCCATCTTCAGGTGGGGAGTATAAAACCTTTACCAACTGTGGCTCTCACCTGTCAGTTGTTTGCTTATTTTATGGAACAGGCCTGGGAGTGTATGTGAGTTCAGCTTACTCACATTCACTCAAGAAGGGTGTGGTGGCCTCAGTGATGTACATACTGGTTGCCCCCATGCTGAGCCCCTTCTTCTACAGCCTGAGGAACAGGGACATCCAGAGGGCCCTGGGGATAATCCTCAGGGGAACACACCCACTCCAAGTAGGTTGAGGAGCTGTGTAAAAGGTCAGCCTTCCACCAAACTGAGGGGTACAACATACTGAGTTACTCAGACAAATCCAGTTGGCACATAATATAGAATATTTATTGGGAGCATACTTGGGTTTTTTACCATGTCAGTGGGAGGAGAGAGAGCAATTCTTTGCTATGATTGCACTGAATACAGGAGAGGGTAATGTTTTATAAGATTTGAAAAAAGGGAGATGTGTTTGAGGTACCGGTGCATTGTAGTTGGTTGTGTATATATTCAAATTAAGGATTACAAGTTGGCCTATTAAGCTTGGACAATGTTTCCTGTTTTCCTTCTTGGCACAATTTTGATGGTGATGCTGTTTATTTTACTGGGCATAGCTTCTGACAACAGTGCTGTTTTTCTTAAACTAAGATTCACTGTTTAGCAGACATGGCAACATCTGTTCTCCAGGGTCCATGGGAAAGGTAGAGTTGGGGCATAATACAAAGGTTCATGTATGCTACAATCCACTCCATCCCTCAAATCATACAATCTTTATGCCACCTCTTCTGCAGAAGTCCCTGAGCATGGGAATGGGGGAGTAAAAGTTTACAGCTTATGTTATTGAGAAGTGATGTTACAACTACAATATAAACAGTAGCAAGATAGAAAATCATTACATTGAAGACACTAGCAAGAAGGGTATATCTCTAATGTAAGGGTGAAAGTGTAAGCCATGAATAAAAAAGAATCAATATATACCTATTTTTGAATATTAATAGAAATTTGCACTTGAGCTAAATATCAGTGATATTTTCATGATTATCTGAAATATAAGAACAACAAGCAGTGCCAATCATGGCACAAGTGCCACTTTGGGCAGTGGTAAGCATATCTAAAGCCATGCAATTTTGCAGAATAATCTTCTTCATTTGTTTAGTTTCTTCATTTAAAAAACTTATATTATATTTGTTATGCTTAAGTGCATGATCAGTGAAATTGGCTAAAGTTGTTACTTGTCTTAGGGCATCTAAAGCTTCAGCACTCAGGAATAAAATATTAAGTGGTACTTGCTACTATGCTAGAGAGCATTTTATTCTTAGGACTAAAATATTTTGTAACATGGATAGATTTTGGGGTGTACTTCACAAAATTTTATCAATGTTCCTTGTCAAAAAAGTATGCCTTAAAATTCATTTGCCTGTCAAACTGTAAGGGACTTGAGACCAAAAGTATGTTCCATATAACTAACCAGCACGGGAAGCAGATGTTTTCTGGCTCATTTAGAGCTGTTTTGTTTTCCTTTCCTCTCATCCTGTCATACTATAATGTTTTGATCACATTCCAATGTGGTCAGCTGTTTCATGTGTCAGTGCAAACTAAATCAGAATCATTGTGTCTTCCAACACACAAAGGAGGTCTGGTGATTAGGATGCCATATGCAGTAGTTTAAGCCATGTCAAACATTTATTATGGACGGCTGAGTCTTGTTTAGATGTTCTCTGACAACAGAAATAACATGTTGAATAGAGAGATAATAATTATAGAGAGAATTAAAATTAGGTAGTTGCCATATTGGGGGACATGGTTGATTAACATCTGTTACCCAATTACTTCAGTTAACTAAAGACAGTGGAAGAATATTCCATGTGAGGCCAGAGCTACTTAAACGTGGTATGAATCTGCATACTCAATAGTCAACCTGGTTTTGGGATGCTACAACCCAATCATGGATTACAGATGAATTTAGATGAAGCATGGAATGAAGCCTATGGTTCAAACACAATTGTTTAGTGGGGTCCAAAATGGGAACATCTCCTTTGAGCAAAATTGCCATAGAACTTTCTCCCACATGGCCTAGGATATCTGGCACTAATGGGCTGGTTTTAGGCTTACAATACCATACATACTGTGCATCCATAAAAGCAGGCATTAGTGCCAATTGTACCCTTTTATGTTCTAACCTCATTGCTCTGGTAATTATTGCTCCATGAGGTATGATGTTTGTACAGTTGTTTGTCACAGAATTGTTGGTCTCCTGGAAAACAGGATGGTGGGCTTAAGCACTCTATCAGCCTGTTGCAGGGTACCATTGGGTACTGTGAAACAGTGACAACTGGAGATAAAGTCTATTTTAAATCCAGTGAAATGAAGCCATTTCCAGCCTGCAGACTCATAGATGTCTTCAATAACAGCATGTTCCCATCTACTTCTGGAGAATGTCCAGGTGAAGTTGCTGAAACCTTTATAGTTTAGGGACCACACAAACAGGACTAGCAAATACCTGAAATGGGGAAAGATCATGTGTGGCACCTGGAGCATAGTTTGAATAGGTAAGCATACTAGTTAAAACAGAGGTAATTTTTTTCCTCACATTTTTCTAAAGTTATGTTACTTAACATGTAGAATGTAATTTATATACTTGCCTTGGATCCTTTTAAAAGTCTTTGTTGAAGATGAAGCACTCACTTGTGGCTGAGTTCAAGCACATTTAGGGAAGCATCAGAGTAAAACAATGTAAGTGACAAGGAAATTTGGTTATTTCTGTGACACATAATTTCATTAAAATGATTGATACCATGACTAGCAGCATTATATTGCTAAAATGCAAATCAATAACTAAGAGAATATTAGGAAATCTCTATTAATTTCTTTAAAATTTTCTAAATATTTCTTACACAAGTTACAACATACAAATGAACCTAACTATTTTTAGTACTTCATCTTTTGCAATGTGAAAGAATAGATTTTTTGAGATTATCCACCTGGAAATCTTAAAGACAGTTTGAAATAAAAGACATTCTTTAGGGTTTGACCTTCAATTGGATATTATGTTATTAAGGAAAAAGGTCACTGGAAAACAATATTTGGTTTTATATTTTACTAAAGTTAAGGAAAATACTTAGTGTTTTTAAAAGTGAGAATTGAATTTTTAACAAATAAAGACATGATAAAGTCAACATAAATTATGAGAAGTTCTTCTGATAAAGCACAGGCTTTCTGCCCTGTACGTTGATTATTCAAAAAAAAGAGTAACCTTTTACTAAAAGTAGGCTAAGAACTTAAGAAAACTTTGGTACTTTACTAGAGAGAAAACTAAATTATAGTTTTCTTCAATGTATTACTTGATTCCAAGGCATTAAAAGTTTTAGAACTTACCTTCTTTTGATTGCCAGAAATAAATTTCCTTTTCTGTGAAATTTCTGAAAATTCCATGCATATTCAGGTTTTGTCCCAGATTTTCTTTTTTCTTACTCCGAAACAACACATCATTTAGGACAAAATTACTCTCTTTTTCTTTTAATAAAAACACATCTTGTATAAATATGTAATTAAAGGATTCTGGGAACTGTTTTCAAGCAAACATCTTACAACATGCAATTAGTATCCAAACAAGAAGTGTCAAAATAATTCTAAGTACTTAAAACAATAGTCAATGCATTTTAAACAGTAATATACAACCTTTCAATAAGGATTAATGACACATATAGATATTGTTCCCTACAAAAAAGAAAACAGTGATTTAATCCTTGAAGGTATTTTGTCTTTACAGTTATGTTGAATCCTTTAGGGGCATAGTAGCTTTATGTATATTGCCACTACTATAGGGCACTGAGCAAGGATGAAGCTGGAAACAAGCTTCCCAATCAATCTTTAACAGTTATTAAATCAGAAGATTTGAAAAGGATTCCTAATGCTTTTGTCATTTGCCACCATGTGGCTGATCCTTTATTCCCACTCTTTTATGTAATCACAAGGCTTGAGACATATTAGGCAGATAGAGCCTTAAAACAACTGCCTTTTGGGTTTTCAGGATGAGAAAATTTTCCCAATTCAAATAACTCCCAGGTAGAGTATTCCCTCACAACCATAGTTTCATTTACTGGCCAAACAAGGCTAATAAATTGTCTTTGATCTGTTCTGACAACTTGCACTTTTGCTAAATCTTTAATTGCATTGGTTGTTTTTTGATGTCCTCCCAGGGATTCCAGCTATTTGGATCCCAACATTTTCATCTAAGGTAGCTCTAACTTTTGGCTAGGTCTTTTTTCTGACATCCTAATTTTGAAAACAGAAAGGTCAGCACTTTTACATCATCATTTCTTTTATCTGATTGCTCCAAAAGGCCTGTAACTATAGTAAATGTGGAAGTCCACATATCTCTAATGGTTACCCTTCCTTCAATGTGCATGTTTCTCTGTCTTTATTGAGATTTTCTGATATAGCTGACCATAGTGTACACAAGAATGACCAGCTGACTGAAGCAGCAGTGCATCTGCTTTCTTCACTGCATTTCATTTTCTTTTGGTCTTGTAACATGTGCTCTATTCCCTCAAGCATCTCAAGGAGGTCTGTTTCCATGCAGAGGTCCTCAATAGTCAAGCATGAGGGTCACCCCTCACACATCAGGGAAACAGAGAACCCTGGGGTTTCCCCAGTGGATTCCCCGTCCCAGCTCATGCTTTGGTCTGTCATATCCAGATGGCTATGCCAATTGTTCCAGGACAGTCTTCCACGAAATGGTGAGGGGTGGGATGGACCAAAGAATGACTTGAACAAATCCAGTTTTGTGAGTAAGAGCATTTATTAAGGGCTTACATTGGTTTTTCATCCTCAACAGCAACAGGAAAAACAGCAATGTTTGCTATGCTGTTCCACACTGACCAGAGGACAGGGCAATGTTTTATAGGATTTGAACAAAGTGAGGTGGGTTGAGACACTGGTGCAGGGTGCTTGGCTGTGTACATATTTAAATTAAGATTACAAGTTGGCCTATTAACCTTCTACAACATTTTTGTTTTCCTTCTGGGCATAATTTCTGATGGTGGTGTTGTTTATCTTACTAGGCATAGCTTCTGACCATGTTGCTGTTTTCCTTAAGCTAGGATTTACTTTTTTACTGATAGGGGAAAAGATGTTCTCTAGGGTTCATGGGAAAGGACAGAGTTGGGAGATAAAACAAAAAATCAATAACTGCCTTCTTTTTAGGTTTGTGGATAAGAAAGAACAGAAAACCAAATATCTGGAAATTAAATTATGCCTCTTTGGTCACAGAATTTTTCATAGCAGTCAGGCTTTTATTTTCTCTTCATGTCCCATATCTGATCATTGCTCCTTTGGCATGTCATTGGGGTTGTTACAGCATACCTGTGACTAGGACATATTATTTAACATTCAAGACCTTTATTTCTTAATTTTTAGTCATATTTAGTTTAACTGTAATCACTTTAGGATTTACAAATAATATATGCGTATGGTAAATCCCAATCAAATATAGCTATATTCATTGTGATCACCTTCTCTAAGGATAATTCCATTCAAAAAATTATTTTATCTTATTCTCCATTGTAACCTTGAGAGCTGGCAACCCATTATAATTTGTTTACACAATTAGAAGAATAACAGTGCATAGCAGGACCTGAATACCATTTGTTTCCATACTCCAAATCTAGCAAATGAATGCAGACATGTACCCCACATCTTATATGATTTTCATGAGTATCATCTCACAAAAAAAAGTTATAAAAATTGCCATCCCTACTTCCAGAATTTTCCTTCCTCCTTTTCTTGGGATCTTCTATACAAATGTCTAAGAATTGCTGTGTGTAGAAATATACAGTTTAGTTGCTTTTATTATTAGGGACATTCAGAGGAATGTATAATATACCATCTAATAATAGTTTCAAGAATAATATAGTATATGCATATATTTTCATAAATTTTATGAATAACTTGGAGATAAAAATTGTGGATCAAAATTCCTCAAATTGGATTTCAACATATTAAAAAATTTGTAATAGTCTTTCTGTTTTCTCAGAGATTTGCACTATGTGAATGAGAAGTGTGAAAATCAAAAATCAGCTGAGTTGTACCCCACTTTGGATGAGCTTTGTGTCTTAGTCCACATTCTGGTTGGTCTACTGTAAATAAAATCTCTTTACTATGTAACTTCAGTTAAGGCATGGCCCTACTGAACCAGGTTGGGCTTCAATCCATATTACAAGTTTCCTTTATAAAAAGAGTGAAAGTCAGATGGAGATGAAATCCATCTGGAGCAGACAGAGCTTGACGTCAGTGAAACCCAGAAGGAAAGCAGAATAAATGGCAATATCCATTGCCATTTGATGGAAAAACAAAGTAAAGACAAAGTTTTCCAGGAAGCAAGAAAACTGACTGAAGAGGAAGCAAGCTTATAGCCTTCTGAGCCAATAAATTCCCATTGAAAAGCCAACTCATTGTATGGTAGTCTAGCAGCTAGAAAAATAAAATGTTATATGAACCTAATTGTCTTTGGTTTCCATATTTCATTCTCTGCACTAAGCTTTGGCAGGAACACAAAATGTGATACGTTCTATTCACCGTAGCACCAGCATTCTAAAATGTCTCAAAGCATAGCCTGTCATTAATCCATATGAACCCACATGCCAGCAGGTCTTTTCTTCTCTAAAATCTTACTTTCCATTCTTCATCCTCACCCTCAAAAATGGCTTCAATTTATTCATATCAATCCTCATTCTCTATCCATGTTTACATTTTCTTCTAGACTGTAATTGACAAACTAATCACAGAGTACCTCACTATGGAGATTTACTAACAACTACTAAACTAACATTAGTCCAAACCACATTTTATTAAAGACTTTGAGATTTGTGAAAATGAACTTCTAAAGAAAATACATTCTGAATAATGATAATAAGTCTTTTTATTTAAGCAGAAATGAGAATCTCTGGGGATATTTGTTGAATTTGGGAATGGAATGGCTGCATCTTGGTTTAGGAGTCAGCAGTGTGATTCTTTAAACTGCATGGAAAAGCGTCATATTGAGTTCTACAGTGGAACAGTTACAGAAGGACTTCTGCATGTGCCAGTTCCCACCCAGGAATTTCTTACCCTGTGCATGATGGTGATATGGGTGGGGATTCTCTTATAAAGCAGAGGAGCATCTCCAGAGTCTTGTTTTGTTTTAGTGACTAATATTCTGATAGTTTGTGAGGACTGTGGTGGGCAGCACCTACAATTTTCCCAATATCCCCTGTCTCTTGGTGTTCATACCATTTCTTAAATCCTTCCCCTCAAGTATGGGCTGTACCCTGAAACTTACCTCCAGTGATTCCAATATGGTCAAAGACCTGAGATTTTTTTTCTGAGGCTAGGGATGTAAAATAAAAGAATCTGAATTTCATGTTGCTAACACTCCATTACTTTCTGGCTTGTGTGCTCAGATGGAAGTGAGCTGCTGGGTTGTTTGTTCCCCTCTGGAGAACCCAGGTGGGAAAGGACCCTGGAAATCCTCTCCCCAATAGTCCAGGAGGAACAAAATCATAATACCAGTCACGTGAGTGAGATTGGAAGGATATCCCCCAGGGATAATTATATGAGTGTAACACTGTTTGACACCTTGTTTGCAACCTTGGAGTGCCCTGAAATATTTAATTAAAATGGCAAGATTTCAAGTATGCCAAATTAATTGTTTTCTAATATGTGTGTGTGTGTGTGTGTGTGTGTATGTATAATACGTGAAAGAAGAATTAGAACTATGTCCATTCAATTCAGTAAAATTATAGATCCCAACACATAAAATCCAAAACCATATGAAAGGTACATAGAAAGGAAAGTCATATAAAGTCATATAGAAGATAAGGATGTCTGCTAATGCACATTATGAATGGTCTGAAAACTTGTACTATTCATAAGATAATAAAAATAAATCAGAGTTAATGTTGGGAAGGCAAATTATCTTTTGCAGATGATAATTGACAACTGAAAACACGAATAGGTATCAACATTGAAGTTAATAAAACTAAGTGAAATTGGTATGTGGATATCCACAAAACATGACAAAGAATGGAAAAGAATTCCAATCAGAATACTACCAAAAGGATTATTCAATTATAAATAACATTAACAGATTATACTCATTGGAAAAAAAGCCATTTGCTTTCTCTGTTTGACAGAATAAACTTATTAAAGCACTGATCATTCAGGACAAAGAATAGAAAATTTCCAATCAGGGTAATAGCACAAGGATTAATCTATTATCAATACCAGTGGTAGTTTGCACTCATTGGGAGAATGCATTTCCTGGTCTATTGGACACTGCATTTTTTCTTTAATTATCTAATTGCAATATCCCACAACACCATGATGTAAGTAGTGATTTTTATTATATTCATTTTACAGGTAAACATTTGTGGCAGTGAATGTATGTTGAATGAATAAATTGATATTTAAATGAAGGAATGAATGTGTGAGACCTCACTGGTTAAAGGGAGACTGAGAGAGAGAGAGAGAATAGACTATTTGAGACAAAGTAAAGAGAAATTTAGGAGGAAGAGAAGTCCTGTGACATTTTATTTGTGAATGCACATGTCCAGAGTTGAGGAAGAATGGAATGCAGAGATGACAAAACAACACCCAGAGCTATGGATTTAAATGGTTTAGGATTCTCATAATGGGATTTTCCCCGCTCTTTGTCATCCTCTGCCTTTTCAGAACTACTCCTTCCCAAAGCCTCCTCTCCCTCCATCTTTCTGTCTTCAGAACAGGAAGGAGACAGTGTAGACCTGTGTTAGCTGCCTGTGTGATGTCTCAGGGAATCACAGATGAGTTTATTCTCAGTCTGGGAAGGGAGGGCTGTAGGTAATGGGCATGAGGTATTACTTGCAGTCTTCATCTTCAGCAGTTGAATTCCCATTTCCTGTAGTGTTTCTACAGTATTTGAGTAGTTTAGGGGACTGGGAGCAAGTGGTCTAAAAAGACAGGAATTGTTTTGCTTGTTAAATTTACATGGTGACTGAATCCCCATGTACAAGATGTGTTTATCTAACAAGAGCTTTTATTTCATAAGCTGTGATATTTACTGTGCAGAATTCTCAGAATAAACATTGACAGAGACCCTGAGCTGCCATTTCTCCACACTTGGAGGGAGTGTCATTGGGCCCCAATGTCTTTACTCCAAAATATGGAATTGCCACCTAAGCACACCCAGCCTCGCCTGAAATACCCAGCAGCATCTTGCCACTGCCACATAGATCTCCTATATGTGGACCCAAAACAAGGGAAATCATTGCTTCACCAGATAATTCATGGAGCTAAACCCCAGTTCACATTCAACCACCTTTATGACCTGGTAATACTGTGTTCAGGTTACAAACTTTAGAAAGGGGGACTTTTTTTTTTATCCAACTTGTATGATTGCCACTCTAAAGTCATGACATTCCCTGGAAACAAGCATAGGTAGACCCTTCCAGTAATTTAACCTGCCAATAAAAGCAGGATCAGTTGGTGACTTACTAATTGGAGACACCAATATCATGTTGATATTAAAGCAAACTGTTCTCAGCTTATGGTGGTACAGTTTTAGTGTCTTCACTACTATGGAACCAGAATGCTCTTGTCACTACACACAGAATGTGTAGCACATTTACTGGGGTAATGGTTTCCTGCTGATATAAGCAGAATGCTTGGATGTCAGGGCCACAATATTGTATTCCTTCTCCCTGCTCCCTAGATAGGCAGTTAATGTGGCTGTGGTCTTCTGGTCACAGTAAGAAACAGTTTAGGAAAGTTGAAATTTGTAATGGGGTTTCTTGAAATGAATGTACTGAAGATGTTGCTCATTGCATCACAGTGTGTCCTTTTGCAGGGAATAAGAGATATCAATGCAATATATTTTCTTGCATTTGTATATGGAAGGGTCATCCTTCTACTAGGAGAGTCTTCTTTGGATGAATGATTATTGTGAAATTTGTGGTCAATACTTGTGCCAGAAATGCTTCACCAATATACCAATTTTAATCTTATTAACTCTCTCTTAAACTCTGTTCTTAGGAAGATATTGTTAATAACAGCTTTCCTTCTCCCAAACCTCCATGATTGCAGGGCTTACCAGGAAACATGTTTTCTCCCAATGCCCTCACTGTATGGACCTGGTTCTACTGGAATATCTTTCTCTGGAGAATGTGTGCAGGGAAGGGTATGAATATGGTATGCAGTGCTGGTTCTCTGCAGTGGAAGGACATTTTGCAGGGCCTCAGTTATGGTGTTCTTATCCTGTGCCTGGTGCCCTGCAGAGGGGAGAATTTGCCATCTCTGTGGATCCAGAGCCTGAATTCTCAGAGCTACTCATTAAATATATTGTTTTCCATATACTCTGTTTTCTCAAAGTAATAGAATTCCCTTGAGGACCAGGGGCAATAAGTGAAGGTAAATATTTTGCGTTCTCTCTCCCATGGGTTGAGCTTTGGGGCCAGATGCATATTCCTTCCCTATGAATGGATTTGTTCCTCCTGAAAAAGGCCTTTCCCTGATGATATGCTCTCTCCTGTAGGGAACAGCCCAAGGACCACTCATGAGCCTCTAAGGTGCTGTAAGTGACAATCAGTCCCCATGATTGTCTCAGACATGTGGCAATGCCCTGCTGCTCACACCCAACAAACACGGGATCTTCTCTGAATCTTTATTCTGACATCTAGTATAAACACTATGGACAGATTCCAAGGAAAATTGATGAGTAGTGCATTTGATTGCAGATTAAAACAGGTTTTTTCTGATTAAAGAGAAAAAATTTTCATGACTTATGATTCCCAGGTCCAGTTCTTCAGTCTTTGCATCTGAGATAAACATATACTCAATTCAAAATCACGTAAGTGTTTTTGTCTGACTATAAAACCAGGTAGAATATACAGAGCCTTCAACTTGTCAGAGTACATTTCAGCAGTCATTTTATATTAAGGGCTTGATGGTGAATATTTTAGGCTTTTAAAAATACGTGTTCTCTGTTCCAACCCCTATTCCTGTGACATATGTGAACACAGCTGTAGACAACAGTATGTGCATGAGCTGATTGTTTGCCCTGTGTCTGCTGTAACAAATAATCACAAATTGTGGGGCTTAAAACAACAGTAATTTATTCTTTCATGGTTCTAAGGGCCAAAATTCCAAATTCAAGGTGTCCACAGGGCCATTTTACTTCTGAAACCTGTGGAGCTGAATCCTTTGCCTCTTCTGGGTTCTGATGTCTGTTGGTGTTCATGGACTCAGCCCTGCATCACTCCATTCTCTGCTTCTGTCTTCACCTGGCCTTCTCCTCTTCCTTCTGTGGTTCTCACCCATATTTCCCTTAGGAGGAAATTTGTTGTTGAATTTAGGACCTTCTTGGATAAGGCCCACTGATTATATTGGAGACCATAACAAGATTATTTGAATAGAGCCTTCCCTTTATGTCTGCAAAGATAATTTTTCCAAATACATTCACAATTGTTGGTTCACAAGGGGACATTAGGATGTGGACATATCTTTGGGGCTCCATGAAAAGCACTAGAGTATGTATGAATAAATCTTTGTACAAAAACAGGCAGGGAGTAGGAGTTGGTATAGGAAGAAGCCAATGGACATGGACAGTTGGGATTCTCAGCTGAGGCCAGTATGATAGGCAGGTTCACATTGGGGTGACCAGGTGCAAGGGCAGGAACAGACTAAAGACAATGGACTGAGTCTCTGGATTCTCAGAAAGTCTCAGGAGGAGAAATACTGGAAACCCTGATGTTTTCCCATTCCATGTAAAAGAAGCATCTGCCAAGAGAGAAGCAGAAGCAATATTAAATTAAGCACCAATAGTTAAGATGATGCATGTTGTAGAATGTATCAGAAATTTATTCCTTTTTCCTATTTAGTAATCAATTGTATGGATGTACCACATTTCATTACCTAGTCATCATTTTTGCACTCTTGATTTGTTTCCATCTCTGGATATCAAACATATTCATATAAACAGAAAACAGGTTAAACTGAGGGGCTGGGGAGATGGGGAATGATAAGTTGTTTAATAGATAAGAGTTTCTGTTTTGACTGAAAAAAGTTTTAGCATTAGCAGATAATGATGGTGGCACAACATTGTACAAACAATGGATAGCACAAAATTGCACACTTAAGCATGGTTAAAATATCAAAGTTTACATTATATATGATACCACAATAACAATAACTAATTGAATAATTAATTTAATAATGTGAAAGCAAAGAAAAAATCTAACAATCATGTCAGAAACAATTTTTCTGGAAGCATATATTGAACTAATTTTACGAAGTTTAACAGAATCCTCAGTCTCTACCCACTGGATACTGTTGGTACCCCTCCCTTGGCTGTTGATGAAACAAATATCTGCAGGCATCATCACATAGATTCAAAGGTAGAATCCCCTGTAGATGACAACCACTGGCTGAGCAAATGAAAACTGGAAAAACTTTAGAGTTCCAACCAATGTCTTAACACTTTTTCGGTATAATGTTAAGCAGACACTTAACCATTTGAATCCCACATATTTCTGCAAGTATAGAATTGGCTTCACAATAGTACTGCTATTATCAAATGGATTTTTATAAGAATCAAATGAGGCAATGCCTATCAAGGTGCTAAATGTGGGCAATGTTGCATAAAGTGAAAAATGTATCTCTTTTAATTAACAAACACTTTATAAATTAAGGACTAAATAGCATGTCTTAACTTGCATTGCAGTCAGGACACTCCTCATGGATTGGAAAAAGCATCAATAAGAGAAAGGGTGCACAGCTTATATTTTCACATTCAAGGTGCACAGTTCTCTACTTTGTTGAAGAGAGAAAAGTAATGTTCTTAAGAGAACAACAGGAGCTCTTTCCTCTCCCCATGTAAGTGCTTTGGTGATCTAAGGGGCTAGTGAGTGTGGCTTTGTCAGTCGTAGACATGGTGAAAACTTTAATTGAATGAATGGGAAAGATGTTAGAATATGAGTCCTAGGCAAGGGAACAGAATCATTGGGGGGGGGGGGTGATAAAAGATGGATTCACCTGGTGCAAGCTGTTCTGTTAGGAACAGAGTCAGCTGGGACAATTTCCATTCTCTCATGACCAGTGTCCCAAAGGGGAATGATGTTTCAGGTGTGAAGCAACAAAGAAAGCTCCAAGAGGGACACAGGGTGAAGTGTGCTAATGCAGAACAGAAGGAAATGTGGTGGAAAGCAGGTCTGCAGACCTTCATACCATGCAGTCTTTGACTAAATGGGACATGGTTGTTTCATTGTTGTTCTAAGTCTGGCTGAGGGACCAACATCTGCCTCCTCCTGACATCTTCCTGCTCTCTTGTTAGGGAGAGCCTTCAGTCTCCACAGCCAACCCACCAAAAAGGAATTTGGACTTTCACAAGGAGATCTTCCTCTCAGATATATGATCCAGGTCAGTTTTGGAGCCTACTAGAAGTTGCAGGAAAATATCAGGAAGAATTTTTATGTGAGGTGATCTGAGAATCAGTGCAGTACAGCCCAGAGCCAAGAGATTACCCAGTTTGTTTGCTTGTTTGACTAATAAATGAATGTATTTATTTAAACTGTACTAAATAGTTTTTTCTCTATAAATGCAGAGACACTCAGAAATCTCTGTGGAAACACACAGGTAAACTATGTTGAGTTAAAATAGTAGAAGTTTATTTACATCATGTGAATCAATAAAAGAATGTGATTTCACTGCAAATTTCAGTGGTGAGTGATAAAGGAGAAGCAGGGAGACATTAAAAATGGTATGGAGATGTGACAAGCATAACTTTCATATTCTGAGATCCTTTCTCATTTGAGTCAGAATGATATATTCTTTTCAATCTTTCTTTTTACTGCAGAAATCAGTGTTCAGTGAAATAAGTACGTGTGACATAATGTCCTCAGGGATTCATCATAGAAATAAACATAAATCCCAGTAATAGATAATTGTGATTTTACAGGTTTTTATGGAGAATATTCAGGGAATGCTCATACAATATGCTTTGCATATTGTATGAGGTATGGGTTGTAGCCATTGGATTATCCAAAAAGAGATGAAAACCCAAAGTCTAGAATAATAATAATAACAAAAAAGAAAACAATGTCATAAAAGAAAATTGTAAAGGTGTTCTTCTTCATCCACTTTTGGACCATAAAAATCCAGTGTGATCTAATAAATATAGGACAGGCTCAGGAATAACATGTGGAAACCGTGACAACACAGGTGCCCCATGAACATTTGCTCCATCCATGAGCCTTGAGTCTGCAGGAGACTCAGCTCCCATGCTGGCTGCCTGTTCTCTCTCCAACCTTTCTCTTTCATTAGTCCCTCCTTCCATGGGACTTTTTCCCATATCAATAGGGATTTGACTTTTAACTTTCTCTTGCCTTTACTGAAGTGGTTTCCAAACATGGTTCATTTCCCAGAGTAAGATAAACTTTTATTACATTGTTATCCACAATGCACTTTTGTGCACATGACACACACACATACAACACAGATACACACCACACACACAACACTCATACACAACAGGCAAAGAACACACACACAGCCAAAAAAAGAACTTACAGAAATAATTTTTCATGTGTACCTGTGCTATGTGTGTTCCCCTCTGATATATTCTATTAATCTCTATCATTCTATCCTAATTTGGGAAGAATATATCATTTTGACTCAAATGAGAAAGGATCTCAGAATATGGAAGTTATGCTCATCACATCTCCACACCATTTTAAATGTCTCCCTGCTTCTCCTTTATCACTCACTGCCGAAATTTGCAGTGAAACCATGTTCTTTTATTGATTCACATTATGTAAATAATCTTCTACTATTTTAACTCAGGCACCAACAGGATTAAGTATGAAAGAACTATGGATATATAATGTTTCTATATTCCCAGGTGTTCACATTGTGGCTGGGCAGAAAATGTATGGAAGTCAGTAAAAGCAAAATACTCTCATAACCCTTTTCATCCAAACTAGTTGCAGTAAAGAAGCTATGGTCTTCCTTTCAGGGAGTTAAAAGTGACAGTGGATAAAGCAATTACTGCAAGCATCCCTGAATGAGGACATGGAGTTTTCTTACAGGGAGGGGATGGAAAATTCCAATTTCACCAGTGGGAGAAACCACCATATAGGGAAGCAGGTGTCTAAAGGTGCTGAGCTTTGAGCCTGTGGCATGCTGGTAGAGGTGTGCTTCAGAGTCAAGGTCCTGAAGGCCATAGTCAAACACAAGGAGCCAGGGTGGGCTATGTGTTTGAATTTTTGTGTGTCTCTGTGTGAAGTGTGTGAACATGTGTTTGTTTTGTGTGTGCTTGCAGGTGTTTGGTGTGCTCAGAGCAAGAGTAGCTTGGCTCACATACCAAAATATATTCTATATAATACATATACCATAATGCAAATCCATATTTGGAAATGAAGAACATATTCATTTCTATTTGTGGGATTCATTGAAGATCAATTATTAAAGAAGAAGAGGCACAATACGTAGCTAAGGTACTCTGTTTTTCCTGAATTTCCAGCTTCAGTGAGGCAATCTCATTTTTAAACCTTCTCTGACCTCCTCTGTTAACAGTCTTACTCTTGCTCTCCTCACCACAATGCCTCCTTTCTGTCCTTGAACATTGGTAAAAGCCTCTCCTTGGGCTTCTGCCCTGGACAGTCTCATTTTCTCACCAATTCTCCAGATTTCTCCATGTCTCTGTATTCCTTATTAGAGAGGCAGCTGTTAAAATGTCACCTTGTCTGCTGGCCTTGCTTGAATAGGAAAAAATGGCACCCCCACTTCACTATCTTTTTTTTTACAGCTCCTATGATCATTTTTTAAGAAATTACATGTTGACCTCTTAAAGGGTCATTATTTATTTACATTTTTCTCCGTCATTGGATTATGGGCTCTTTGTCACAGTATTGTTTCCCATTGACTCAATAGTGCCTGGTGTCTATTTGACTCTCTTCATAATTACCTGAGATCAAGAAAAGGCTGAGAGTAGGAAAGGATATCC